>NW_020914222.1:0-687 GCF_003984885.1 Neopelma chrysocephalum | reverse complement strand
ACCGACAGGTCTGGCTTGACCCAACACCAACGGACCCACCGGTAAGGAAAGCCCTACCAGTGCCCCGACTGCTGGAAGAGCTTCGGCTGCTGCTTCCACCCCGAATGAAGCCCCTGATGGTGAGGCAACCCCTGGAGTCCAGTGACTGTCAGTCCATCCCTTTCGACCACAAAGGGCCAGTCCCCTTTCCCAGGGGCAGCTTCTTCCAACAGAACCCTTCCTGGGGGGTGTGTGGAGATTCCTGCCTTGGCTGGGGACCCCCCAAGGTCACTGCTGGAGGTTGAGAGCAGAGATCTTCCCACCAGCGTTGGTCTGGGGGAGTTCCATCCATCTCTAATTAAGAATTCTTGCTTTTGTGCCAGCTTGAGTAGAATTGCTTCAAGACTTGCTTTAGTGTAGAGCACTGTCCTATCTTATGCTGTACTGCTGGTAGTTTTAGTGTTTCTATTGTGCAGTAAATAATTGTGATGAAGATCTTTTGTCTGATCATTTGTATCCCTAAATAATTCATTTCTATCAATAGATCTGATTTGCCATCATTAAAACCTGGGAGAGAAAAGTGGTTCAGTCACACCTCTGTAATTCCCATAAACTGAAAGTTTTGGCAAAATGCAAGGCTGAGATTGGATCCAGCAGTCCCCAGGAAGTTGAAAGCTCATGGGGGCCACCACCCTTTCCCAACCCCCT
>NW_020914221.1:0-949 GCF_003984885.1 Neopelma chrysocephalum | reverse complement strand
CGATTTTGGCCCTCGACCAGCCAAGGGACGCCAGGACCCCTGCCCACGAACGACGGCCCTTTTTTGCTGAGAAGGGGGGGCTTGACCCTCCGGCTCTCGCCTGCTCTTTGTGTGCCTCGCTCTGCTCTAAGCGCGCAGCTAGGGATCCCGGCCCCCTTGCCTCCAGTCTGGGAGGAATCCTCGACCGTATGCAATTATAGTCCCTGGACGGCTGACGCAACGGCTCGCGAACAACGGCCCGTTTTCCCCAGTGGAGGAGCCTGACCCTCTGGCTCTCGCCTGCCCTTTGTGCACCTCGCTCGTCTCTACGTGCGCAGATGGGGCTCCCAGCCCCGGCGCCTCCGGTCTGGGAGGAGTCCTCGACCATATCCGATTTTTGCCCTCAGGAAGCCCAGGGAGGCTAGGTCGCCTGCCCGCGAACGACAGCCCTTTTTGCTCAGAAGGAGGGACCTGACCCTCCGGTTCTTGCCTGCCCTTTGTGCGCCTCCATCATCTCTAAGCGCGCAGACGGGGCTCCCGGCCCTGTTGCGTCCGGTCTTGGAGGAATCCTCGACCGTATCAGATTTTGGCCCACGACCGGTGAGCCAGCCTGCGAATGACAGCCCTTTTTGCCCGGATGGAGGGGCCTGACCCTCTGGCTCTCGCCTGCCCTGTGTGCGCTTGTGGGCTGAAATTGTAGCCCCACAATTAAAGTTTGAGGTAGTGCAAAAGTTAGGTCGTGTTCCATGGGAGCAGTGGAGCTGGTAAGATGGTTTCCATGGACACGGCCTTGGGTTGCAGGGAGTACAAGTTTAAGATGGTTTGATCATGTGCAGGTGCTTGGATTCCAGGGGTTTGTTGTCAGAATATGTTTGTGTTGTGTGTGAAGTTGGCAAGCTCAATAAAACCTAACCCTATCCCTAACCCTAACCCTATCCCTAACCCTAACACTAAACCTAAACCTAACCCT
>NW_020914220.1:0-567 GCF_003984885.1 Neopelma chrysocephalum | reverse complement strand
TGCCAAATTCAGCCTACTTGCACCCAGCCCACCTGATCTTGGATGACCGGCTGACACTCAAGGGGGCCTCTTTTCTGCTCAATTCCAACACCTTTAATGCATTGGACGTCCTCTACGCTCCCCAGGGATCTGGTGCCACCTCACTGGCCGCCTGGGCGCTGGGCTCTGCTACACTCTTGCATGCAAAGGCACAGATTACTGGTTTGGAGGTCATGTGTGGCCAAAGGTTGGGGTAGGATTCCTGAAAGAACAACCATGTTGACCTATTTGTGGACACTTCTCTCAGTGTCTGGCAAAGGCCGTTGTTGGAAAGGAAACAATGAATTGTTTCTGTGCGCCTGCCGGAACACAGGGACTGAAGGGACAGGGGGCACGGCCACACAGACGGCACCTTTCCTCTGGGACTCTCCCACCTCCCCAGGGGCCCTGACAGAATAGGAGGGGGGGCTGGGTCTGCGAGGGGAACCCAATGAGAATGAGGACAGTGGGTCACCTTGCATGGAGGTGTCGCTCAAGGGGAAGTCGGCCACACTCTGCATCAAAACTGCTCAGAAAGGAAAAATCACA
>NW_020914219.1:0-381 GCF_003984885.1 Neopelma chrysocephalum | reverse complement strand
GGCGTGGCTTGGTCAGAAAGGGGCGTGGTTTGGTCAGAAATGGGCGTTGTTTTGCTTAAAGGGGTGTGGCTCGAGCCCATATTGGGATAGAAGCAAAGGGAGGCTAAAGGAGGGTTGAGGTGGGTGGGGTTTAATAAAGGGGCGTGGCTTGGCAGAAAAGGGGCGTGGCTTAGTATGTTATTGCTGTATAGTAGCAAACAAAGTTGAGGTTTACAGGTAGACAAGTGTATTTACAGTCAGTGTCTTCATTCCTGCAGGGTGTTCATGCCAGGGGTGGTCACACAGTGCCCACAGGATGTGTTCAGGTCTCTACTGGGGTGGAAACAGTGGGGAACTGTCCTCAGAGGTCCTAAATTGCTGTGGAGTAGTTGGAGTGCAGGG
>NW_020914218.1:0-529 GCF_003984885.1 Neopelma chrysocephalum | reverse complement strand
CCTCCTTCTGGGAAAAAAGGGCCGTCGGTCGTGTGCCGGTGCGCCGGTCGACCGGTGGCTAAAATTGCATACGGTCGAGTTTTCCTTCCAGACCGAAGGCGCCAGGACCGGGAGCCCCTGTTGCGCTCATAGAGCCGATCGCGGCGCACAAATAGCAGGCAAGAATCGGAGGGTAAGGCCCCTCCTTCTGGGTAAAAAGGGCCGTCGTTCGCTGGGCGCCGACATGGCGGTCCAGGGCTGGCAGAGGGCCAAAATCAGATACGGTTGAGGCTTCTTTCAAGACCGGATGTGCCGGAGTCGGTAGCCACGGCTACGCCCGTAGAGCAGAGCGCGGCGCACAAAGGGCAGGAGGGAGCCGGAGGGTCAGGCCTCCCCATCTGGGCAGAAAGGGCTGTCGTTTGCGGTTCTACGCGCCGGCCGGCCGGGGCCTAAATTGCATACGGTCGAGGATTACTTCCAGACCAAAGGCGCCAGGACCGGGAGCCCCGGCTGCGCGCATAGAGCGCATCGCGGCGCACAAATAGCAGGC
>NW_020914217.1:0-841 GCF_003984885.1 Neopelma chrysocephalum | reverse complement strand
TGGAATTGAGCAGAAAAGAGGCCCCCTTGAATGTCAGCCGGTCATCTGAGATCGGGTGGGCTTGGTGCAAGAAGGTGGTTTTAACCCGCAAAACCCTACATGTAGAACCCGGCACCCTGGGGTATGAACAAAAGTGGTGTACCTTGCCCCCCCCCCGCCCCCCTGTGGCAGGATTCCAATTCAGTGAACAATTTCCATTGCATTTCTGTAGGCCTTGCTTGACATGACTAGAAGCTGTAAGCTGTAATGTTTATGCTTATAGACTGTGTGAAAATATGCAATGTTTATACTTGTTAGCTGTGTGTCTACTTATAAGGTTTGAGAACATAGTGTGTTTATAGTAAGAAAGCCTTGAGAAACTAGAGATAAAGGTACACCTGCAAATTTCAGAAAGCTCCTAATTATGAAGGCCTCTACATGCCAAATATGACTTCAGATCGCATGGACAGAAAATCAGGTCCAATGAACTGGAGACATGAGACGCGTGTACAGACTGAGCTATCCAATCACCTTGTTGTAAGCATGTGCCCAAAACAAACTAAATTGTATAAAAGTTAACTTATTTAAATAATAAATTGAAGCTTGCTGATTCTCATATTGAGGGTCCCTTTCTTCCCGCGTCGCGACACCCCCCCCTCCGCCCCCGAGTCCAAAGTAAAGGGAGAGGGGAAAAACCTGCTGGTGGGAGAGCTGTTGCAGTCTGGTCAAAAGTGGGGATTGCAGTCCAGTTGAGGGTGGTGGTCTCAGTCTGGTTGAGAGCGGTGGTCTGCAGTCTTCCTCTGGATCCCACCAGCGGTGGAAAGGTTCCGAAACTCCCAGTTTCTAGATTCTCCAGTTCAGG
>NW_020914216.1:0-376 GCF_003984885.1 Neopelma chrysocephalum | reverse complement strand
GAGAAGAAACAGGGTGAAAAAGGAGGAAAGTGATGAAAACGGGGAAGTAAGGCAAGCCAAGGGAAGGGAAGGAGAGGCAATCCAAACAAATGGCTCAGTTCTTAGACCTTGGTGAGAAAGATTAATCCCAGCTCTCCTCACATGTGGGAGCTCAACCCCTGGTGCTCTGTCAGCACACAAAGATCTGGGAGACTGTCCAAGATCTGAATCATTCACCTTTACGTGGTGAGGGGTGAATCCCACTGGAAGGAAACCAGGCTTCTCTCTTCCAGTGAATCCAGTGGCTCTGATGCATCCATGGGGCATTTTAGCAAGACAGGGAAGCAACGGTTTATGCAAAAATAACCAGGGTTCCTAACTGTACTAAAAGACAGTT
>NW_020914215.1:0-2396 GCF_003984885.1 Neopelma chrysocephalum | reverse complement strand
ATTAAGGGAGGGACTTGTTCAGCCTGGACCTTCCCTGTTGGACTCCTGGAAACACCAAAATTCTGCCCTTTCAACTCTGGGGGAGGTCTCTGACATTATCAGGGAAAAATTAGGAAGATATTAGGAAGGAATTGTTGGCTGTGAGGGTGGGGAGGCCCTGGCACAGGTTGCCCAGAGAAGCTGTGGCTGCCCCTGGATCCCTGGAAGTGTCCAAGGCCAGGTTGGACAGGGCTTGGAGCAACCTGGGCTAGTGGGAGGTGTCCCTGCTGCTTCTGCTTCTCTGCTTTTGGCTTCCTTTCCTGAGGGAAGCAAGGAAAAACTTGGCCTTTACTTCCTGGTCCTGTGGCAAACTCATTCCCCTTTCCCTTTTCCCCTTTCCTTTTCCCTTTTTCCTTTTCCCTTTCCCTTTTCCCCTTTCCTTTTCCCTTTCCCTTTTCCCCTTTCCCTTTTCCTTTTTCCCCTTCCCTTTCCCTTTCCCTTTTTTCCCTTTTCTCCCCTTTCCCCCTTTTTCCCTTTTTCCCTTTTCCCCTTTCCCCCTCTCCCTCTCCTCCTCCCTCTCCCTTTCCCTTCCCTGAGACAACACTGAGCTGGTAACCAGGACATTCCAGGCAGGATTTTATCCAGATTCTGAGCACATGATCCCACTCAGGATCTCCTCAGCTCAGCAAGGCCCAGGAGAACCCAATCCCTGAGAGCTGCTGGAAGCAAAGCCCCTCCACAACCTCTCTTGGATGCTGGAAAACCAACAAACCTGATGCTGGAAAACCAACAAACCCCCATCAGGACATTTTCCAGCTGCTGGGATTGCTGTAACACATCCCTGCAATCACAGCCAGCTCCCACACCTCCCAATCCTCAGCTGGTAACCCAGGCCTTTGGAAGAGGACTGGAATTTTAACCAGCTCAGGAATATTCATCCTCCCCACCCTCCAACACGCAGCTTTTCATCTGCCATGAAAGAGGAAATGCTGGAGCTCCTGTGACAGGCATCTTCCTCTTCAAACTCTCCTGCCTGGCCACAATTTCCAAGGAATTCTGGTCTGGAAGCACAAGCTGAAGAGATGGAGCTGCTGAACTTCCACCTTCTCAAGGCAGGGATTTTATAACTGAAAGTTTTACATTTTAACCCCATCAGCGACCATGAAATTGGCCCTAAAATCGACAGAAGCTCACAAAGTTAATGAAGTTGTACAGAGAAATCCATTTTTGCCTTTATGTACCTACAAATATATTTTATATAATCTCCATTGGCACAAGCAGGGGGAGCACTGGGGGTAAAAGCAGCCAAAATGAGGAGAAAATTATCTATTAGGTTTCTGTCCTGGCAGAGTTTTCTCAGAAATATCAGCCTGGATATTTCAAAAACCTCCAGGCCCCCGAATCACAAGGGTAATGTGCTTTAAAAATAGTAAGATTTCATAAATAAAAATTGATTGTGAGGTTCAGCTTTGCCTTTCCAGTGGGTTCATTGGCCTTCATGTGCTGCTTGATCTCCTTCTTCCATCCTGTGAGTCCAAACCCTTCTTTTTCTCATTAAAATAAGAAGCTGAAATCCCTTTTCCCCCTGACTCTGGAAACCAGAGCTTCCAAAATATTGAATATTACCAACCTCTTAATCAAATAATCTGAATTTTTCTAATTTTCTCTATTTTGCAGAGGTCGGGGACTGCTCAGTGTGTTAATGAACAGCTTTTGAGATCCTTCCCCTTCTCTCCCTGCTGCCTTTCAGGAGTTTATTTTTAAAAGTACCACCCAGGGCATTGGAATAGCAATAAAGAACAGGTTAAAGCCTCTGATGTTTCATTCCAGGAAAGCTGAAAAGATTAATGCACTTGTCTGCAACTTGAGCCTTTTGCTATTCCCAGCTCTCCAGAACCCAAACAGCATGTACAGCGATTTCTTTATTACTTAAATCACATTATTGCACCTCTCTGGCCACGAGGCAGCAAAATTGCAGCGGCCCCAGAGGTGAAAGGGCCCCGAAAGGAGGTTGGTTTTGCTGATGGGAAACCTTGTTGGCTTTATAGGACAACGTTGTAGGTGTAGTGATACGGAAGGGCTTTGTGGGAGAGGACACACCCGGCTGTATTTTGGCATCTTTTGACACAGAATTAGGGTTGGAAAAGATCTCCTGGACCGTGGAGTCCCCCCTGAGCCCAACACCCACCTGGTCCCCCAGCCCAGAGCACTGAGTGCCACGGCCAGGCCAGGACTCCAAACCTCCCTGGGCAGCCCCTGCCAAGGCCTGACCACCCTTTCTTCCTGATCACAGAATCCCAGGATGTGCTGAGCTGGAAGGGACCCCCAAGGATCATCCAGTCCAACCCTCAGCCCTGCACAGGCCCAGCCCCAAGAGTCACCCCCTGTGCCCCAGAGGATCAGCCAAACCCTCCTGG
>NW_020914214.1:0-916 GCF_003984885.1 Neopelma chrysocephalum | reverse complement strand
CTGTGCCCTGTGTTGTGCAGGACCAGGGCTTTCACCACGTCCCAGAGGTGAGGGAGGTGCTGGGGGATCCATCTGGTCGCCCCCAGGACAGCTCAGCTCTGCATGACAGCCCTGCAAGGACCCCAAAGGACTGGTTTTCCCTGTGCTGTGGGTGGGGAAACCGAGGCAGGGTGAGCTGGGGGAGGCAGAAGCCCCACTTTGGGTTCACTAAACCTTCTCTCTTTGGGTTCTCCAGGGTCACAAGAGCCACCACCTTCTCTGGCTCCACGTGCTGCTCATCTGGTCCCCGTAAACACCCTCTGTCCGGCCGACCCCAAAGCACGAGGCTGAGTTAAGGAAAACTTGAGGGTTGTTTTTTTTTGGTTTTTTTTTTTACAGTTTCCTTTATTTACTTCTCTTTGCCTTTGAGCCTTAAACATTTGGGCCTTTGTTTGGTTTCGCAGTTCTGAGCCCTCCCTTGTCACGGAAAAGGGCCCCGAACTAAAAGCCAAACAAAGTCAAGAGCGGAATTTCGAGGGAAATCCAGCAAAAGCAGGAGGGATGAGCCACTCCTGCTCCCTCAGGATGGGCTCAGAGTGGGATGTGCTGGGCCCTGGCACACCTGCACACAGGTGCAGGGATTTTGGGGTCAGTGGGACAGGAACACCTGCTTGTACCTGCACAGAGGAGTCACAGAACCCCAGAGTGGTTTGGTTTGGGAGGGACCTTAAAGATCATCCAATTCTACCCCTGCCATGGGCAGGGACACCTTCCACTAGCCCAGGTTACTCCAAGCTCTGTCCAACCTGGCCTTGGACACTTCCAGGGATCCAGGAGCAGCCACAGCTTCTCTGGGCAACCTGTGCCAGGGCCTCACCACCCTCACAGGGAAGGATTTCTTCCCAATATCCAGCACTGTCCCCTCACAATTCCTTCC
>NW_020914213.1:0-639 GCF_003984885.1 Neopelma chrysocephalum | reverse complement strand
GTCTCTCAACGACCCCCTGAAATTCCTGGAAACCCCCAAACCCCCCCTTTCTCTCCCCCAGACCCCCTTTTTTCCCTAGATTTCTGTGGCCCCTGTTGGGATTTTGGGGCACAGGGGTGTCCCAAACCCCTGGATTTTTTGGGGGGGGGCTCTGTGGGGTCTCTGGGTGGGCTTTGGGGGTCTCTCAACGACCCCCTGAAATTCCTGCAAACCCCCAAACCCCCCTTTTCTCCCCCCAGACCCCCTTTTTTTACTGGACTTCTCTGACCCCTGTTGGGGTTTTGGGGGTCCCAAACCCCTGGATTTTTTTGGGGGGCTCTGTGGGGACTCTGAGGTGTCTGGGGGGGCTCTGAGGGTCCCTCACAGGCCCCTTTTGCCCCCCCCCCCCAGCCCCAGGATGGGGCTGTGCAAGTGCCCCAAGAGGAGGGTGACGAACCTGTTCTGCTTCGAGCACCGGGTGAACGTGTGTGAGAACTGCCTGGTCAGCGCCCACAACAAGGTGGTGGGGGCCCGGGGGGCATCTTAGGGGGGTTCTGGAGGGGCTTGGGGGGGTCCTGGAGGGACCTGGGGGGATTGGGTGGGTCTGGGGGCTGGGGGGGAGACCCTGGGGGGTGCCCGGGTGGTCCTGGAGGATCGGGC
>NW_020914212.1:0-498 GCF_003984885.1 Neopelma chrysocephalum | reverse complement strand
CGGAAGGGGCGGGCGGGGGTGGGGTCGGTTCAGGATCGGGCCCCACGTGGTGTCACTGGGGGGTTGTCTCCCCATCCCGGGGGTTGTCCCCCCATTCCCGGGGGTTGCTCCCCATCCCGGGGGTTGCTCCCCATTCCCGGGGGGGTTGTGCTGTGGGTGTGACCCCCCCCTCCCCGTCGCGGGGGGGCCGGAAGGGGCGGTGTTGTCCCCGCGATGGCGCTCGAGTCGCTCCGGTACCAACGCGGGTCCCTCGAGGTCCTGAACCAGCGGCTGCTGCCGGGGCAGCTCCGCTATGAGCGGGTGGGGGACGTGGAACGGGCCTGGGGGGCCATCCGGGACATGGAGGTGAGGGGAGACCCCCCCCAAAAATCCCCTGAACACCCTGAACCCACCCCTGTCCTGATACACCCAACCACTGACCCCCACACCCAACCATTGACCCCCCCTCCAGCCCCGGGGGGCCATCCAGGACATGGAGGTGAGGGGAGACCCCCCCCC
>NW_020914211.1:0-490 GCF_003984885.1 Neopelma chrysocephalum | reverse complement strand
CCTGGAGCACTCTGGGGGGTCCCTGGAAGGGTCCTGGGGTGTTTGGGGCTCCTGGGGGGTTTGGGGGGGTCCTGGAGCAGTCTGGGGGGGCCCTGGGGGTGTTTGGAGAGTCCCTGGGGGGGTTTGGGGGTCCTGGGTGGGTCCTGGGGGGTCTGGAGATCATTTTGGGGGGGATCTCACCCCCAGCTCTGGGGGTCCCTGGAGGGGTCCCTGGACTCTGCCGGGGTTTGGGGTGTTTCGGGAGGTCCGGGGGGGTCCGTGGCTATTCAGGGGGTCCGTGGGTATCTCAGGCTGTTTTGGGGGGGGTCTCCCAATCCCCCCTTTGCCCCCCCCCAGCTGTCAGTGAAGAACTGCTTCATCCGGGGCTCGGTGGTTCGGTACGTGCAGCTCCCGGCCGACGAGGTGGACACGCAGCTGCTCCAGGACGCGGCTCGGAAAGAGGCCCTGCAGCAGAAACAGTGACGACCACCCCCCTTTTTCCCCCCCCCCC
>NW_020914210.1:0-384 GCF_003984885.1 Neopelma chrysocephalum | reverse complement strand
GTGTCCCTATGGGACCCCCAGGGGTGGGGGGCACTGCAGGACCACCTCATCGTCCTGGGGGGGGCAAAACGGGGGGGTCAGCGCCCAAAAAAACCCCCCAGCACCCTAAAATATCCCCCGGTACCCTAAAATACCCCCCAGTACCCCAAAATCCCCCCATGACCCCGCCCCAGCACCTCATGGTCCCCCACGGCACCACCGGGTGCCCCCCAACCCCTCTGGGGGGGGTCAGGACCCCCTGGGTGCCCCCCAATTATATTTTTGGGGGGTCAGGACCCCTTGGGTGCCCCCCCAACCCTAAAGGGGGGGGTCAGGACCCTTTGGGTGCCCCCCAACTATATTTTTGGGGGGTCAGGACCCCCTGGGTGCCCCCCCAACCCTAAA
>NW_020914209.1:0-639 GCF_003984885.1 Neopelma chrysocephalum | reverse complement strand
CCCCCCCCGCGGCGAGGCGGGCGCAGGGGTAGGACTGTGGGCACAGGTAGAGGCTGTTGTAGCGCTGGGACAGCGCCCGCAGCTCTCGGGGCCGCAGGGTGGGGGTCCGGGACAGGGTCCGCACGTGGGCACGGCTGGGGGGGGGCACGGGGGGGTCAGAGACCCCCAAAACCCCCAGCGGGAACCATCAGATCCCCCCAAATCCCCCCAAATCCCCCCCCAGCTCCCAGGGGGTCTGGGCCAGGGTCCGCACGTGGGCACGGCTGGGAGTGGGAACGGGGGGGTCAGGGACCCCAAAACCTCCCACAACCCCCAAATCCCCCATCAGGGACCCCCCAAACCCCTCCCCCAGCTCCCAGGGAATCCAGGGCAGGGTCCGCACGTGGGCACGGCTGGGGGGGGCACAGGAGGGTCAGGGACCCCCCAAAACCCCCCCAAACCTCCCACAACCCCAAATGCTCCATCAGGGACCCCCCCAAACCCCCCTGTCAGTGAACCCCCCCCCATCAGGGATCCCCAAATCCCTCTGTCAGGGATCCCCCCCATCAGGGACCCCCCAAATCCCTCCACCCCCAAAACCCTCATGGCCCCCCACCCCACGGGCCCCCCCTTCTCCCCATTGCCCCCATGGCCCCCTCA
>NW_020914208.1:0-508 GCF_003984885.1 Neopelma chrysocephalum | reverse complement strand
CACTCAGCACCCCCTGAAAGGGGGTCAGGGGGGTGTCAGACCCCCACAAAACACCCCCAGGACCCCCCTAAACCCACCCCAAAAACACCCAATCCCCTAAATACCCCATAAGCCCCCAAACACCCCTAAATCCCCCTCAAACCCCCCTGGGTGCAGGTCAGCACCCCGCACTCAGCACCCCCTAAAACGGGGTCGGGGGGGTGTCAGACCCCCCAAAACACCTCCAAACCCACCCCAAAAACCCCTGATCCCCCCCGACCCCCTAAATCCCCCATAAGCCCCCAAATCCCCCTCAAACCCCCCTGGGTGCAGGTCAGGGCCCCGCACTCAGCACCCCCTAAAACCGGGGTCAGGGGGGAGTCAGACCCCCCAAAACACCCCCAGAACCCTCCCAAATCCCTCCTAAATCCCCCCAAAACCCCCTCAAAACCCCCAACCCCCCTAAATCCCCTCAAAATCCTCCCAAATCCCCCCCAAACCCCCTCCCACCCCCCCATAACCCCCCCAA
>NW_020914207.1:0-565 GCF_003984885.1 Neopelma chrysocephalum | reverse complement strand
GAGCAGTTTCCCCCCAAAACCAGGTTGTTGCCCCCCAAAGGGGGGGGTCTCCCCTCCCCAAAAAGGGGTGTCCCCCCCCAAAAACACCCCCCAGACCTGCAGGGCCCTCCTGGCACTGGGGCTGCTGCCGTGGGCGATGGTTTGGGGTCCGGCCATGCTCAGGAACCCCTTGAGCCGCCCCCCACCCCCCACCGGCACCGTCGACACCGTGAAATCCTGGGGGGGGACATGGGGGGGGTCAGGACCCCCCTGGACACCCCCAAATTCCAAAGGGCCCCCCTGAACCCCACAAACCCCACAGAGACCCCTTGAACACCCCAAACACAACAGGGAACCCCCAAACCCTCCAGAGATCCCCCTGACACCCCAAACTCCAAAGGGACCCCCCCAAACTCCAAAGGGACCCCCCTGAACCCCCCAAACCCTCTGGGGACCCCCCAAACACAACAGAGACCCCCCCTGAACACCCCAAGCACAACAGGGACCCCCCTGGAGCCCCCAAACCCCACAGGGACTGACCTGGAGCCCCCAAACCCCACAGGGACCCCCCCTGAACCCCCCAAAA
>NW_020914206.1:0-490 GCF_003984885.1 Neopelma chrysocephalum | reverse complement strand
TCTCCCTGGATAATGTCGGGGTGCGGGGTCTCCGGGAGACGGAGGGATGGGAGCGGGGACACGCCGGGGTGCGGGGCGGCAGGATCGGAGCCATCCCGGGCTGCGGGGGAAGAGGAGCGTGTGTGGGGGGGTAGGACCGGGGACACTCTGCGATGGGGGGGGGGGGGGGGGGGGGGAAGGACCCCGGGGAGGTGCGGGGCCCTCCCCGCGCCCCCCCTTCCCCGCTCTGTGGCGGAGCCGCCGGTTCGCGCGGGGCCGGTGCGGGGTCCCGGCGCCCACCGGAGCCGCCCCCCCCCCCCGGTGCCCCCCCGCCGGCCGGGATTGGCGGGGCCGCCGAGGCGCCGCCCGGCCCCGCAAGTCTCCAACTTTCTTCCCGCCGCCCCTCGACCGCCGCCGCCGCCGCCGCCGCTCCCGGAGCCCCGCGATGCTCCGCCGCCGCCTGCCCCTGCTCGGGCCCGGGCTGCTGCTGCTGCAGGTACGGGGAGGGGGG
>NW_020914205.1:0-469 GCF_003984885.1 Neopelma chrysocephalum | reverse complement strand
CCCGGGGGTACCTGAGGGTGTCCCCATCCACCAGGATGTGCCGGGCTCGCTCCTGCAGGCGCAGCCCCCGCTCCCGATGATCCCGATGATCCCGATCCCGATCCCGATCCCGCCCCTCCCGCACCTCCCGGATCTCCCGGATCCGGCGGCGCCAGTTGAGGAACCTGAAGTGCAGGTTCAGGTCATCCATGGCTGGGGGGGGTCCTGCGGGACAAAAAGGGGGGACCCCCGCATGGATTGGGGGGGGACAGACACAGGGCCCCCCCCCCCCCCCAGAGCCCCTAAAGCGCCCCCTTATTGGGGGTCCCGCCCCGGACACCCCCAGACGTTCCCAGTCCCTCCAGTTCACCCCCAGAACCCCCAGACACTCCCAGTCCCCCCAGTTCACCCCCAGTTCCCTGAGACCCCCCCAAACCCCCCCAGACCCCCAAATCCCCCCCTAATTCCCCCTTACTGGGGGTCCCCCCCT
>NW_020914204.1:0-609 GCF_003984885.1 Neopelma chrysocephalum | reverse complement strand
TGGGAGCACTGGGAGTGCTGGCAGATCGTACTGGGAGCACTGGGAGCGCTGGCAGGTGGTACTGGGAGCTGGTACTGGGAGCTGGTAGTGGGAGCTGGTACTGGGAGCTGGTACTGGGAGGTGGCTCGCCTGCTCCAGGAGTTCCCTTTAGTGGGCACTGGGAGCACTGGGAGGGCACTGGGAGCTCGGGGACACTCCTGTGATCTGGGGGCCCCCATCCTGCACTGGGAGACAACTGGGGGACCCCAAAATGTTGGGAGGGAGCTGAAGGGTCCCACGGTGCTTTGGGACCCCAAAACCCGAGGGGGACCGAGGGAGGGACCCCAAAAACCTGGGTGAGGCTCCTCCAGTTCCCCTTCACCCATCTCCGTGCCTGGGGGGGGGCCCAAATCCCACCCCCTCCTTGTGGGGGGGCCCCAAATCCCACCTCCTCCTTGTGGGGGGGTCCCCAAATCCCACCCCCTCCTTTTGGGGGGGCCCCCAAATCCCACCCCCTCATTGCTGGGGGGGGTTTCCCAAATCCCACCCTCTCCTTGTCGGGGGGTTCCAAATCCCACCACCCTCATTGTGGGGGGGCCCCCAAATCCCGCCCCCTCCTTGTGGGGGGGG
>NW_020914203.1:0-981 GCF_003984885.1 Neopelma chrysocephalum | reverse complement strand
TTCGGGGGGTTCTGTGGGGCGGCGGCGGCGGCGGCGGGCGGGGGGGGCGGCGGCAGCAGCGTCAGCCCCACGGGGGCGGGGGGGGGCAGCGTGGGGGGCGCCTGGGGAGGGGGCGCGGGGGCGGCGGGCGCGGGGCTCTTGGGGGGGTTGGCGGGCACCGAGGGCACGGGGGCGGGCGCGGGGGCGGCGGGCAGCTCGTACTTCTGGAGCTGCAGCAGGTACGAGTCGGCCGTGGGCACCGCGCCCCAGCTCACCTCCAGCGACGTCGTGTTGGCACGGACCAGCTGCACCCGCCCCGGGGCGGGGGGGCGCTCTGGGGGGGCATAAATGGGGAGGGGGTCACACACAGAATCCACACAGAACCCACCCGGACCAGCTGCACCGGCCCCGGGGCGGGGGGGCGCTTTGGGGGGGGAAATTGGGGTGGGGGTCACACATAGAGCCCACACAGAACCCACCTGGACCAGCTGGACCCAACCCGGGACAGGGGGGAGAAATGGGGAGGGGGTCACATATAGAACTACCCCCGGACCAGCTGCACCCGGCCCGGGACAGGGGGGCGCTCTGGGGGTGTACAAATGGGGAGGGGGTCACATACAGAACCCCCCAGGACCAAGCTGCACCCGCCTCAGGACAGGGGGGGATAAATGGGGAGGGGTCACACACAGAGCCCACCCGGAGCAGCTGCACCCACCCTGGGATGAGGGAAATAAATGGGGAGGGGTCACACACAGAACGCACCCAGACCTGCCCCGGGGCCGGGGGGTGCTCTGGGGGGAGAAATGGGGAGGGGGTCACACACAGAACCCACCCAGACCAGCTACACCTGCCCAAGGACCCCCAGACTCACCTGTCTGCAGGTCCCTGCAGCACACCCAGAACCCCCCCAATACTCAGGACTACCCCAAACCCCCCCAGTCTCACCTGTCTCCAGGTCCCTGAAGCACACTTGGTATCCCTCCCTCTGCTCAGGACCCCCCC
>NW_020914202.1:0-615 GCF_003984885.1 Neopelma chrysocephalum | reverse complement strand
CCCCCCCCCCCCCCCCCCCTAATATCTCAGGACCCTCCAACACCCTGGGGTGGGGTCATAAGTACCCCTTGTCCTGGGTGGGGGGGTCAGAAATGCTTCTTGTCCTGGGTGGGGGGGTCCTCAACCCCTCCCATCCCATTTCTGGGGGGGTCCCCAGCCACCCTCTTTTTTTGGGGGGGGGGGCAATGGGGGGCTTGTGAGCCCCTCTCCCCAATCTGGGGACGGCTCTGAGCCCCCCCCTTTGCGGTGGGGGGTGTTTGGGGGTCCCTCAAAACTCATGGTTGGAGATTTGGGATTGGATGGGAGGAGTGGGGTCTGGGGGGGGTCCAGTGTCCCCCCAAAATCTGTCACTGACACCCCCTTTCCTCTCCCCCCCCATTGCTGGCCCTGCAGCAGCGCAGCATTGTGAGTACTGGGGGGAGACCCAAAATCATGGAGGGGCCCCAAAATCATGGGGGGGGACCTGAGGGGACCCTAAAAATATTGGGGGGGTGCATGGGGGGTGTCCCAAAATCATAGGAGGCCCTAAAACCATGAGGGGGTGACCCGGAGGGACCCTAAAAATATTGGGGGGGGGTGCATGGGGGACCCCTAAAAACATGGGGGGGTACCTAG
>NW_020914201.1:0-533 GCF_003984885.1 Neopelma chrysocephalum | reverse complement strand
CAGGATTGGGGTGGGTTTTGGGGTCTGGGGCGTTCTGGGGGTCCCAGTGGGATTTGGGGGGATTTTGGGGTCCGGGAAGGTTCAGGGTTTCCGGGGAGTGTTCTGGGGGGTTTTTGGGGGTCCCAGGGGGTTTTTAGGGTGCCCCCCATTCACAGCCGTGCTGATGAGCCCCCTCATGGTGCCCAATATGGGGGTCCCAGTGGGATTGGGGATTTGGGGGTCCCAGTGGGGTTTTAGGGTCTGGGGGTGCCAGGCGGAGTTTTGGGGTTCCCAGGGGGGAGTTTGGGGTTCCCGGGATGGTCTGTGGGTCTCAGGGGGGTTTTTGGGGTGCCAATGAGCCCCCTCACGGTGCCCAACATGGGGGTCCCAGTGGGATTTGGGGGGGGTTTTGGGGTCCGGGAAGGCTCAGGGTTCCCAGGGGAGTTTTAAGGGGTCTCAGGGGATTTTGGGGGTTCTGGGGGAGGTTTTTGGGGTGCCCCCACTCACAGCGGTGCTGATGAGCCCCCTCATGGTCCCGGCCATGGCACCCCCCC
>NW_020914200.1:0-478 GCF_003984885.1 Neopelma chrysocephalum | reverse complement strand
CCCGAGGGGTTTTTGGGACGTTTTTGGGGGTATTTTTGGACTGTCGTTTTTGGGGGTCTCTGGGTGGTTTTTGGGATGGTTTTTGGGGGTCTCACGCCCCCTCTGCCCCCAGCCCGGATCCCCGAGGGGGCTCCGCGGAGGGTCCTGGACGGGGCCACGCGGCAGCGGCGGCTGCACCGGCAGCTCGAGGCGCTGGAGAACGACAACTTTGGGGACGATCCCCAGGCGGGGCTGCCCCGGCCCGGGAAACGCCTCCCGCACTTCAGCGACACCGCCGAGACCGGTACGGGGGGATTTTGGGGGGGTCCCGGGGGTCCTGGAGGTCGGGGGGGCTCGGGGATGGGGGATTTGGGGGGATTTGGGGGTGCCAGGAGGGTCCCGGAGCTCGGGGGAGTCCCGGGAATGGAGGGATTTGGGGGTCCCGGGAGTATTTTGGGGGGTTCCTGTGTGGGATTTGGGGGTCCCAGGAGGGTCTGAA
>NW_020914199.1:0-306 GCF_003984885.1 Neopelma chrysocephalum | reverse complement strand
GGGGGGGACAGGGACAAGGGGACACACGTGGGGGGATGTGGAGACACAGGGACACCCCCAGCTGGGGACACCTGTGTGACACCAAGTGACCCCCCTGTGTCCCCCCCAACAGCCGCCGGTGCCGGACACGGGGGAGGACGAAGGTTCCGTCCAGCCCTACATTATCAGTGAGTTTGGGGGGGGATTTTGGAGTTCCTGGGGTGGGTTTGGGGGGTCTCATCCCTGTGTCCCCCCTTTCCCAGGCTCCCAGAGCCCGGAGCAGAAGGAGCTGCTGGCCCAGCAGGGCCTGTTTTTAGGGGGAGTGGG
>NW_020914198.1:0-562 GCF_003984885.1 Neopelma chrysocephalum | reverse complement strand
AAACAACCCCCTCCCTGACCCCCAGAGCCCCCCAAACCCCCCCCCCCTCACCGCTGGGTTGGCTGTCGGGGTCCGGGGGGGGCCCCTCGACCCCCAGTTCCTCCTCCAGCTCCTCCAGTTGCGCCAGTTCCTCCTCGAACTGGGAGGGGGCCTTGGGCCCCCCCCCGGGCCCCCGGAACCGCTTCGGGCCCTCGGGGGGGACCCCGGGGGTCCCCGGGCGCTTCCCCTCCATGGCCTGGGGGGAACCGGGGGAGGGGGGTCGAGGGGGAGCACAAACCACGGAGAGACCCCCCCGGGGACCCCTGAAATGGAGGGGACCCTCAGGGACCGGCACAGCCCTTCCCAAAACCCCCCAAACAGCAGGAACCCCCCCCAAACCCCCCCGAGAGACCCCTAAGCCCCTCAGGGACCCCCCAGAGACACCCCCACACCCTGAACCCCCTCAAATAATGGGGACCCCCCTCCCAGGACCCCCCGAACCCCCCCTCAGCACCCCCCATCCCCTCAGGGACCCCCCAGAGAAACCCCCACCCCGAACCCCCTCAGATAACGGGGACCCCCC
>NW_020914197.1:0-623 GCF_003984885.1 Neopelma chrysocephalum | reverse complement strand
GGGGGTTTCGGGGGGGCTGGGCTGTCCCCAAGCTCCGTGTTCCTCCACACTGTCCCCAAACTGTGTCCCCCGGGCTGTCCCCGAGCTCTGTGTCCCCCCTGATCTCTGTAATGTCCCCAAGCTCTGTGTCCCCCCGTGCTGTCCCCAACTCTGTCCCCCTGCGTTGTCCCCAAACCGTGTCCCCTGGGCTGTCCCCAAGCTCTATGACCCCTCGGGCTGTCCCCAAACTGTGTCCCTCCGGGCTGTCCCCAAGCTCTGTGACCCCCCCTAGACTGTCCCCAACTCTGTGTCCCCCCTGGTCTCTGTAATGTCCCCAAGCTCTGTGTCCCCCCAGGTCTGGGTTGTCCCCAAACTCTGTCTCTCCCTGCGCTGTCCCCAAGCTCTGTGACCCCCCTGATCTCTGTAATGTCCCCAAGCTCCGTGTCCCCCCAGGCCGTGTCCCCAGGGAATGACCCCTCCCTGTGTGACACGAATGGGCCGCACCCCCCAAACCCCCCCGACTTACCCCTGTTTTGTGTCCCCCCCCTTTTCCCTTTTCCCCTTTCCCAGCTCTTCTGCTCCGGGGGAGCCCCGAGGCCGCGGGCAGGTGAGGTTCAGGTGAGCTTTGGGGGTCCCGGGGGGGG
>NW_020914196.1:0-644 GCF_003984885.1 Neopelma chrysocephalum | reverse complement strand
GTCAGGGGGTTTTGTGGGGTCAGGGGGAGCTCAGTGGGGTCAGGGGGAATCTGTGGGGTCAGGAGGGGCTCAGTGGGGTCAGGGGGGCTCTGTGGGGTCAGGGGGGCTCAGTGGGGTCAGGGGGGGCTCAGTGGGGTCAGGAGGGGCTCAGTGAGGCCAGGGGGGGTTTTGGGGTGTCCCCACCTTGAGCAGGGGGGGCAGGGCGCTGGCGTCAGCACTGCCCAGCTCCAGGGCCTGGAGCAGCCTCGGGAGCAGCTTGTGCAGCCGGAACGGCCCCGGGAGGGAGGCCAGGAGAGGGGGAAGGTCCTGAAGGAACGTCCGGCGCTCCGAGGGGTCCCGAACCTGGGGGGGACAAAGGGGGGGTCAGGGGGGGTCAGGGAATGAGGATGGAAATGAAGAACCAGGAGTCAGGATGATGATGATGATGAGGAGGAGGAGACGGGGCTGAGGATTGATTGAGGTGAGAAAACAGGGATGAGAACAAGGAAGGGGATGGGGATGAGGATGAGGATAAGGATGAGGAAGAGGATGGGGATGGGGATGAGGATGAGGATGGGGATGAGAACAAGGATGGGATGGGGATGAGGATGAGGATGAAGATGAGAATGAAGACGAGGATGGGGATGAAGATGAGGATGAGGATG
>NW_020914195.1:0-486 GCF_003984885.1 Neopelma chrysocephalum | reverse complement strand
GGGGGGGGGCTGGGGGGCAACGGAGACCCCAAAATACCCAAAACATGGATGGGGAGGCTGGGGGGAACAGGGACCCCCAAACACCCCAAATAGGGGTGGGACCCCCAAAACAGTGATCCCCCCCCAAAGAGTGATAGGGGGGCTGGGGGGGGGAACAGCGACCCCCAAAATGGGGATGGGGAGAACAGGGACCCCCAAAATAGAGGTAAGGGGGCCAAGGGGGGAGCAGGGACCCCCAAACCCCCAAAAAAGGAGTGGGACCCCCCCTCAAAACAGGGCTGGGACCCCCGCAGCTCGACCCAAACCAGGTCCTGCACTCCCCCCAGGATGGTCCTGAATCCCCCAAATCCCCCCTAACTCCCCTCCAAAGCCCCCCAGGATGGTCCTGAGCCCCCCCGGATGGTGCTGAGCCCCCCAAAGCCCCCCAGGATGGGCTCTGAACCCCTCAAAGCCTCCCCAAATCCCCCCATTGGTACCTCCATGCGG
>NW_020914194.1:0-498 GCF_003984885.1 Neopelma chrysocephalum | reverse complement strand
CCCCCCCCGAAAAACCCTAAACCCCCCAAAACCACCAAAAAACCACCAAAACCACCCCCCAAAAAACCCCAATCCCCCCCAAACCCTTTAAAACCCCCAAAACCACCCTACAGACCCCAAACCCCCTCAAAACCCCTCCAAGCCCTCCCAAAAAACCCCCAAAACCTCCAAAAACCACCAAAAAACCACCAAATCACCCCAAAACAAACAAACAAAAAATGCCAACCCCCCAAAAAAAACCCTAAAATCCCCCCAAATCCCCCCAAATCCCCCCAAAAGCCCCAACCCCCCCGAACCCTCCCCAAAAATCCCAGCCTCCCCAAAAAAACCCCCAAAACCACCCAAATCACCAAAAAAACCCCAAAAAGCCCCAACCCCCCCCAAAAAAGCCCCCAAACTCCCCCCAAAAAAACCCCAAAAGTCCCCAAACCCTCCCAAAAACCTCCCAAAACCCCCCGAAAACCCCCCAAAACCACCCCCAAAAAACCCACAAACACC
>NW_020914193.1:0-551 GCF_003984885.1 Neopelma chrysocephalum | reverse complement strand
CTCCCTTTGGGGTGGGCTCTGCCCCTAAACCCCCCAAACCCCCCCCCGGCCCTTGGGCCCCCACCAGCCCCCGCGCCCGGTCCAGGAGCCGCGCGATGGTTTCGCTCTCGGCCAGCGGCATCTCGGGGCTCTCCTTCAGCCCTGGGGGGGCACAGGGGGGGTCAGGGGGCTCCCCCACAACCCCAGGGACCCCCCCCAAACCCCAGGGACCCCCCAAAAACCCCAGGGACCCCCCCATACCCTGCAGGAGACACTCCCGGACGTGCTGGGCCTCGTAGCGCAGCCCGGTGCTGTGGGGGAAGTTGAGGGGCTCCGAGGGGGGGGGCAGCGGGAAACTCTCCCTGTGGCCCCCCCAGAGCAGCTCCGTGGGGCAGTTCATGTGGTCCGGGAACTGGGAATATGGGGGGGAGAGGTCAGAGAGACCCCCCCCCCCCCCCCCCCCCCCGCGCCCCCCCCCCCCCAGAACCCAGAGACCCCCCCCCGGGCCCCCCCCCGGGGTTGGGGCCCCCCCCCCCACAGGGGACACTTTTAGGGGTCCTCCCCCTCCCCAG
>NW_020914192.1:0-495 GCF_003984885.1 Neopelma chrysocephalum | reverse complement strand
CAGGGCATGAGGCAGTGGGGGTGGTCTCACTTTATGGGGGTCAGGGGTGCCATGAGGGGTTTGGGGGTGCCGGGGGGGGTCAGAGAGGGTCAAGGGGTCTCAGGGGTACCATGGGGGGTTCAAGGGAGCCATGGGGGGCTCAGGGATGCCATGAGGGGGTCAGGGGATTTGGGGGGGTCTCAGGGGTGCAATGGGGGTCTCAGGGGTGCCATGGGGAGGGTCCCTGACCCCCTGTTAACCCCCCCCAGGGCACGAGGCGGTGGGGGTGGTGTCCCTGGCCCAGCTGTACGAGGTGGCCGTGGCCAAGCAGAAGGACCCTTGGCTGGGGCTCCGGGGGACCCCCCTGCCCGCCCTCGTGGGGTCCCTGGTGGGCTCCGCCCGCAGCCTCGGCCTGCACGTCGTGCCCAGGTGGGTGTGACACCCCCCCCACCCCAAAAAAAACACCCCTCCAAACCTCAAAAAACGCCCCCCACTCCCTCAAAAAAATGCCCCCAA
>NW_020914191.1:0-372 GCF_003984885.1 Neopelma chrysocephalum | reverse complement strand
CCCGCCCCGACACCGGGAACCACGAGCGGCGGAAAACCAGCCTGGGGGGGGCAAAGGGGGGGGTCAGGGACCCCCGAAATGGGCCCCAACACACCCCAAAAATACGTCGGAAAGTGAGGCCCCACCCCCCAAAAAATGGGTCTTAAAATGAGGCCCCACCCCCCCGAAAATGAGATCCCAACCCCCCCGAAAATGGGCCTGAAAATGAGCCCCCACCCCCCAAAAAATGGGTCTTAAAATGAGGACTCATCCCCCTAAAAATGGGATCCCACCCCCCCCGAAAATGGGCCTGAATATGAGCCCCCACCCCTCAAAAAATGGGCTCTAAAATTGGGATCCCACCCCCCCGAAAATGAGTCCCTACCCCCCCAA
>NW_020914190.1:0-424 GCF_003984885.1 Neopelma chrysocephalum | reverse complement strand
GGGGGGGGGGGGGTACGTTTCCGGACACCCCCCTTGCGTGTCGGGGCGCACACAAGTCCCAGGTGTGGGTCCCCGCCCCCGGGTGCCCACGGCGGGGTCAGGGTTGCATACAGGTGCCCCCAGGGCGGGGGGGGGTCCAGGGGACACCTGGGGGGGCCCGAGGGGGTCCCCGGGGGGGGGCGGGGGGGGGGGGGGGCCCCCGGGGCGGCGCGGGGCGCGGGGGGGGGGGGGCGTTGGGGCTCCCAGGAGCACCTGAGGGGTCCCCAGGACCGCCCCCAGGGTCCCTACGAGCACCCAGGGGCGCTCTTGGTCACCCGGGACATCCCGGGTGTCCCCCCGAGCCCCCCGCAGCACCCCCAGAGCCCCCTTTTCCCCCGCCCCCCCCCAGCCGGTGGGTGCTGCCGAAGGAGGGGCGGGGGGGGTG
>NW_020914189.1:0-694 GCF_003984885.1 Neopelma chrysocephalum | reverse complement strand
CCCCCCCCCCCAGGCTGCTGCCCCCCTCCACCCGCACCTTCGTGCTGCGGGACTTGGCCCCCGGGCGCCTCTACGAGCTCTGCGTGTCCGCGCTGCACGTGGCCGGGGACCCCCCCGCCGCCCCCCGCCCCCTCGGCTGCGTCTCCTTCTCCACCGCCGCCGCCCCCCCGGGCTGCGCCGCCCCCCCCCGGCCCCACTTCTTGGGGGGCACCGTCATCATCGTCATCGGCGCCGCCATCGCCGCCTCCGTGCTCGTCTTCATCCTCATCCTCACGGCGCGCTGGAAGGCGGCGGGGGCGCGGCGACCCCCGCCCGCGCTCACCAGCGTCTGCTCCCAGACCAACGGCGGCCCCCGGCCCGCGGAGCCCCTCGAGCTGCCCCCGCTGCCCCCGCTGCCGCCCGGGCCCGGGGGGACGCTCGGGGATGGCCCCGGAGGGGGTCCCGGGCTGGGAGGGTCCCGGGGGCTGTTCCCCAGCCACAGTTACCCCCGGCGGGCGCGCCCCCGACGCCACGGATCCCTCCCGCGGCTGGACGCGCCCGAGGGGACCCCCCTGGGACCCCTGCGCCCCTCCTTCGGCAGCACCCACTGGATGCTGGAGAGCACCGTGTGACGAGGGGGGGGCGGTGGGACCCCCGCCCCCCGCCGGCACCCCCCCCGCCCCTCCTTCGGCAGCACCCACCGGCTGGGGGGGGG
>NW_020914188.1:0-535 GCF_003984885.1 Neopelma chrysocephalum | reverse complement strand
TTGGGGATTTGGGAGGGATTTGAGGGGTTTTGGGGGGATTTGGGGGGATTTAGGGAGGATTTGGGGGGTGTTGGGGGGAATTTGGGGGGGTCTTGGGGGGGATTCGGGGGTCCCGGGGGGAATTTGGGGGGGATTTGGGGGGTTCTGGGGGAGGATGGGGGGGGTTGGGGTTTTGAGAGGGATTTGGGGGGGGATTTGGGGGTCCCTGGGGGGGATTTGAGGGGTCCTGGGACCCCTAAATCCACCCCAGCACTCCCTAAATCCCCCCAGGATCCCTCAAATCCCCCCTAAATCCCCCCCCAGGGACCCCACAAATCCCCCCTAAATTCTCCCCAGGACCCCTCAGATCCTCCCAGGACCCCCTAAATTCCCCCTAAATCCCCCCCAGATCCCCCCAAATCCCCCCCAGGACCCCTCAAATTCCCCCTAAATCCCCCCCAGATCCCCCCAGGACCCTCCAAATCCCCCCCAAATTCTCCCCAGGACCCCCCAAATACCCCCCAAATTCTCCCCCGGGACCCCCCAAATCCCCCCA
>NW_020914187.1:0-342 GCF_003984885.1 Neopelma chrysocephalum | reverse complement strand
GGGGGGGGAAATGTGTCCTGAGGGGGCAAAAACGTGTCCTGGGGGGCATATGGGACATGGGGGTTCATGGGGGGCACAGAGGAGGCTCCACGGCCCCAACACCCCCAGCACTCCTGGGGGGGAAGAAATGTGTCCTGGGGGGCAAAAACATGTCTAGAGGGGGGTGAATTTATCCTGGGGGGCAAAAACACCTCCTGGGGAACACGAGAGGAGACGGAGAACACGGAGCAGCGCAGGGGGGGAGGATGAAGGAGACAAGGGGACACCGTGGCCACAGGGGCGAGCGAGGGGACACGGGGGGGAGCTGGTGGCCTTGGGGGGACCCAGAGTGACCCCCCATGA
>NW_020914186.1:0-570 GCF_003984885.1 Neopelma chrysocephalum | reverse complement strand
GGATGGTGATGGGGCTGTTGTGACCCCCCCCCAGGTTCGGGGGGGTGTTTAGGACCCCCAGGATGGTGATGGGGCTGTTGTGACCCCCCCCCAGGTTCGGGGGGCTCCCGCCATCGCCCTGGTGGGCTGCCTGAGCCTGGCGGTGGAGCTGGCGGGGGGCTCGGGCCCCACGGAGGATTTGGGGGCGCTGGAGGAGTTTGTGGGGCAGAGGTTGGGGGTCCTGCAGGGGGCCCGGCCCACGGCCGTCAACATGGCCCGCGAGGCCCAGCGGCTCCGGGCCTTCGTCCGCACCAGGGTCCAGACCCCCGGGGTCACCCCCCAGCAGCTCAGGGAGAGGTACGGGGGGGTCTGGGGGGGGAACTGGGAGGTCCTAGGGGGAAATTGGGGGATCTAGGGGGGGAGTTGGGGGGCTGGGAGGGATGTGAGGGGGGGGAGTGGGGTCTCCCAGGGGCGGGGTTCGCCCCCCGTCCCCCCGGGGGGGCCCAAAAACCCCCCCCGGGGGCCCCCAAACCCCCCCCGGGCCCCCCCCCCCCCCCCAAGCACCTTAAATCCACACCAGTAATACCACAG
>NW_020914185.1:0-494 GCF_003984885.1 Neopelma chrysocephalum | reverse complement strand
AAGGAAAAAAAAATTTAAAAAAATTTAAAAAATTCAAAAAAAATTCCAAAAAAATTCCCAAAAATTCCCCAAAAATTCCAAAAAATTCCCAAAAAATTCCTAAATATCCTGAGACCCCCCAGACCCCCCAAAATCCCCCCAAATCCCCCCCAAAAAACTCCAAAATTGGAAAAATAATCGAAAAAAAATTAAAAAAAATAGAAAAAAATTCCAAAAAATTCCTGAAAATTCCCAAAAAATCCCCAAAAAATTCCCAAATATCCTGAGACTCCCCCAGACCCCCAAAACTCCCCCAGGACCCCCTTCAATCCACCCCAAAATCCCCAAAATATACCCCAAAATTCAGAAAAAAAATTGGAAAAAAAATCGAAAAAAATCGGAAAAAAATTCCCGAAAATCCCAAAAAATTCCCAAAAAATCCCAAAAAATTCCCAAATATCCTGAGACCCCCCCAGACCCCCCCAAAGGCCCCCAGGACCCCTTTTCATCCCCCA
>NW_020914184.1:0-644 GCF_003984885.1 Neopelma chrysocephalum | reverse complement strand
CGGCCCCCATGGCCACCACCACGGCCACCACAAGCCTCAAAGACCACCATGGCCACCGTCTCCATAATCCACGTGGCCACCACCGCCCCCTCCCCCTCCCCATGGCCACACCCACCCCTTGGCCCCTCCCACCCCCGTGGCCCCGCCCACCCGCGGTGCTCGAGGGTCTTGATGTTGAAGCCGAGGGTGGGGGAGGTGCCCCCCACGTCCTCCCCGTTGAGCCGCTTCAGCAGCGTCGTCTTCCCGGCGTTGTCCAATCCCCTGCGAGGGGCGGGGCCTCAGGACACGCCCACCCAGTGGACACGCCCAAAGCCCCGCCTCTTGTAACTGGCCCCCACCCACACCGACTGCCCACGCCCCTTCACGTGGCCCCTCCCACTCACCGACCACACCCCTGTCCTCAGGCCCCGCCCTTCCAATAGGCCCCGCCCCATTGGCTTCTCTTGTAGCGCCGCCCCCACATATGGCCACACCCCTTTTCTACAGCCCTTCTCAGTGACTCCTCCCTTAACCCCACCCCTTTCCTTAACCCCACCCACCGGTGACCTCACCCCAGCCGACCCCACCCCCTCATGAGGCCCCACCCACAACACAAAGCTCCGCCCACTCGAGGCCCCACCCGCTCACCTACAGAGACACACCCC
>NW_020914183.1:0-635 GCF_003984885.1 Neopelma chrysocephalum | reverse complement strand
TCCCAGCCCCCGAGGCAGCGGAGCCCGACGGGGACCTGCCCAAGTCCCTGTGACCCCAATGTCCCCGTGACCCCAATGTCCCCATGGTGACCCCAATGTCCCTGTGACCCCTGTTGACCCCAATGTCCCCCTGGTGACCCCAATGTCCCCGTGCCAGCCCCCGAGGCAGCGGAGCCCGACGGGGACCTGCCCAAGTCGTTCCTGCAGGACCTGAAGGAGCTGAAGGTTCTCGTCACCGACAAGGACCTGCTGGACCAGCACAAGAGGTGACCCCGAAACGGGGGCACCCCAAAAATGGGGACACCCTGAAATGGAGACAGCCAAAAATGGGGGCACCCCAAAATAGGGGCAACCCAAAATGGGGGCAGCCTGGAACGGGGACACCCCAAAATGGGGGCACCCCAAAAATGGGGACAACCCGGAATGGGGACACCCCAAAAATAGGGACAACCCGAAACAGGGACACCCCAGGATGGGGACACCCCAAAAATGGGGACAACCCAAAATGGGGGCAGCCTGGAACGGGGACACCCCAAAAATGGGGACAGCCCAGAACAGGGACACCCCAGGATGGGGTCCCTGGGGATGGTTCTGATTTTGGGGGTCCCTGGGGGGGATTTCTGGTTTCTGGGGGG
>NW_020914182.1:0-605 GCF_003984885.1 Neopelma chrysocephalum | reverse complement strand
GATCTGGGGGGTCCCCAGCGAGGTTATGGGGTCCTCAGAGAGCGTTTGTGGCAGTCCCTGGGAGACTGTGGGGTTCCCAAAGGGGGTCTGTGGGGTCCCCGAGGGGGCCGTGGGGTCCCCAGAGGGGCGTTTTATGGTTCCTGGGAGAGGTTGGGGGGGGTCCGGGGGGATTCGGGGTCTCTGGAGGGGGCCTGGGGGTCGCAGGTTCCCCAGAGGTGTCTGGAGGGTCCCAGAAGGGAATTTTGGGGGTTCCTGCGAGGGTTTGGGAGTCCCAACGTGGTTTGCGGGTTCCCAGAGGGGGTTTGGGGGTCCCGGGGGGGTTGGAGGGGCCAAGAGGGGGTTTTGGGGTCACTCACCGGACCAAGTGGCCGATCTTGAGGCGCAGGGAGGGACCCTCGGCCGAGCCCCTCGACTCCTGCACTGTGGGGTGGGGGGGTCAAGGAGCCTGTGCAGGGGTTTGGGGGGTCCCAGAGGGGTCTTGGGGGTCTGGGGGGAGGGCAGGGGGGATCCCTGGGGGCCTTGGGGCATCCTGGGGAGTCAGGGATGTTTGGGGGGCCATCGGGGGTCCCCAGGGATTCAGGGGGCTCCAGGGGTCTCAGGGGTGT
>NW_020914181.1:0-561 GCF_003984885.1 Neopelma chrysocephalum | reverse complement strand
TTTTAACCCCAAAACTGGGATCTGATGGGATTATCTCAGGGATTGGGTGGGATCCCTCGGGATTGGGATCTGATAGGATCATCCCAGAGATTGGGGGGGATCCCTCAGGATTGGGGTCCCACCCCCGACATCCCCATGGAAAATAAATCCAGGTTTTTTCCCGATCTGGCTCCGATTTTGGGGGGTCCTGATCTGGCTGGGGGGGGTGTCCCGGACCCCCGTGTCCCCCCCGGGGGTGTGGGGGGGTGTCCCAGGGGGTCCCGGACCCCCGTGTCCCCTCGGGCCCCCCCACAAGGTGCCAAAACCCCGCCCCTTCCCACCAGGCCACGCCCCCAAAAAACCAGACACGCCCCCCCAAAATCTCCTCCCAGACCTTTATTGAGCCCCCCCGGGGGTCCGGGTGGGGGGTGTCTCTGGGGGGGCTCCCCCCGCCCCCCTCAACCCTCGGCGGGTCCGGGGGGGGCATCGGGGGGGGTCCCCCCGGGGGTCCCCTCGGGGCTCTGGGTGCCCGGGGGAGGGGGCTCCGAGCAGGGGGGGCTCCCGGGGGGGGGCCCCTTCGGC
>NW_020914180.1:0-405 GCF_003984885.1 Neopelma chrysocephalum | reverse complement strand
CCTTCTACCCCTGCCCCTCACCCCCCCTGACTCCCGGTGCCCCCCCCGGTGCCCCCGCGGTGCCCACCTTGCCCAAGGACATGAGGGAATGATCCAGAGGAACCCAGTGAGGGGTCTGTGCCCCCCTACCCCCTTCCACCCCTGCCCCCCCGTGTCCCCCCCGCCCCCCGGTGCCCCTTGGTGCCCCCGCGGTGCCCACCTTGCCGAAGGGCATGAGGTAGTGCTCGAGGTGTGGCCCGTTGAGGGGCTCTGGGCGCTGGCTGTCGTCGGCCACCACGATGGTGACGGAGGGGTAGAAGCGGCGGATGCTGGCGATCAGCCCGCGCAGTTTGTCGTAGCGCAGGAACGTCTTGGTGGCCACGGTCACCAGGGCGGAGATGTTGTACCCTGCTGGGCCGGGGGGGG
>NW_020914179.1:0-797 GCF_003984885.1 Neopelma chrysocephalum | reverse complement strand
CCTGCAATCCTGGCTCAGGTGTGCGGTCCCAGGTGAGGACTCACCTGAAGTCCTGGCTCAGGTGTGGGCGGAGCCCCGTATGCAAATAGCTGGCCAATGAGAACTGAGGAGGCGGGGTCAGAGGGAGGATTGACAGCGGTCAGAGCCAATCGCGAGCCGCGCTGCCTCATAACTCGTCACTCAACCCGCTGGCCTATGAGAAGAGAGAGGGCGGGGTTTTAAGGAAGATTGACAGCGAAACGAGCCAATCACCTCCGAGCCCGCTAATGCAAACCGCTGGCTTATGAGCAGCGAGGAGGCGGGGTTAAAAAGAAGATTGACAGCAAAACAAACCAATCGCGAGGCGCGATGACACCTCTGGCCTATGAGAAGCGAGAGGGCGGGGTTAATGGGAAGATTGACAGCGGTCTGAGCCAATCGCGAGGCGCAGCGCTCCCGCCCTCAGCGGCCGCCTGAGCCTCCGTTTTCCCGCCGCGGCCCCGGGACCGAGACCCCCCAAAACCCTTCGGGACCCCCCGAAACCCTCCCGGGGACCCCCCCGGGACACCCCCGGCCCCGCCATGGGCTTCCTGAAGCTCATCGAGATCGAGAACTTCAAGTCGTACAAGGGCCGCCAGATCATCGGGCCCTTCCGCCGCTTCACCGCCATCATCGGCCCCAACGGCTCGGGTGGGTCCGGGGGGGGTCCGGGGGCGTTCGGGGGCGATGGGGGGGCCCTGAATTCCCCACACACCCCCCTTGCCCTTCCCGCCCTACTCGGGGGGGCCCTTCTCTTTCCTCCAGCCCCCCCCCCCCCC
>NW_020914178.1:0-601 GCF_003984885.1 Neopelma chrysocephalum | reverse complement strand
CCCCCCCCCCCCCCCCCGGGCCTGTGTTTACCCCCCGCTCCGCCGCCGCTCCCGCGCCGCTCCCCCACCGGAAGCGGAAGTGCCGCCATGGCTCCTCTCGCCGTACAACATGGCGGCCCCCCGCGCTCGTTCACCCCCCGCCTTCTCCGCCGCTCTCCCGGTTCCCGGTGGGCTCAAACCGGGCGCGCGGGGGGGGTTGTCTGTAAAGAGAAACCGTCGCGCCCGGTTTGGCCCCGATTCTCTTCGAGTTATTCCCAAAATTAACGCCGGGGTTGTTATGCGGAAGCCGCCATCTTGTGTCGCCGCGCCGCCGCGCCTCAAGATGGCGGCGCCGGCGTCGAACCCCCGGGAGGGAAATGGAACCCCGGGAAAGTTTGATGCAAACCCGTCAAAAATAAAGGAGGACAAAGGCTTCCCCCCGAGACTCTCAAACCCTCTTAAAATCCCCCTTTTTTACTCCCCCAGGCCTTAGTTTAACCCCGCTCCTCTACAGGAAGCGGAAATGCTGTCATGGCTCCTCCCGCCGTACAACATGGTGGCCTCCTCGCCTTACGTACAACATGGCGGCCCCCTCACCTTACGTACAACATGGCGGCCCCCT
>NW_020914177.1:0-395 GCF_003984885.1 Neopelma chrysocephalum | reverse complement strand
GTGGGGTGTCTATGGGGGGTTTGGGGGTGTCCATGGGGGAGTTTGGGGGGTGGTCCATGGGGGTGTCTATGGGGGGCTTGGGGGGGTCCATGGGGGAGTTTGGGACATGGTCCATGGGGGTGTCTATGGGATGTTTGGGTGTCCATGGGGGAGTTTGGGGGTGGTCCATGGTGGTGTCTATGGGATGTTTGGGTGTCCATGGGGGGGGTCTTTCACCCCGTTCCCCCCTGGGAGGAGGCCATGGCGTGGGGGTCCCCCTCGATGTCTCCCCCCTCCCCAGCGTGCAGCCTGCCACGTGGGGGGTCCGTGCCGGGTTTGGGGGGGGGTCTATGGGGTCTCACGCCGTGTCCCCCCCCAGGAGGAGGCCATGGCGTGGGGGTCCAACTCGACGTCCC
>NW_020914176.1:0-828 GCF_003984885.1 Neopelma chrysocephalum | reverse complement strand
TTTGGGGTTATTTTGGGGTGATTTTGGGGTTTTTGGGTGCCCCGAGTCAGTTTTTGGGGTGATTTTGGGGTTTTCTGTCCCCCCCAGGCTTCGCCCGCTCCTTTGG
Source organism: Neopelma chrysocephalum (assembly GCF_003984885.1). Classification (NCBI taxonomy): domain Eukaryota; kingdom Metazoa; phylum Chordata; class Aves; order Passeriformes; family Pipridae; genus Neopelma; species Neopelma chrysocephalum. The sequence continues at coordinate 722 of NW_020914176.1, read as the reverse complement.
GCAGGTCCTGCCCGGGGGGCAGCGCCGGGAGTGGATCAAACCCATCATGTTCAGCGGCGGCATCGGAGCCCTCGAGGACCAGCACGTCAGGAAGGAGCCCCCCGAGCCCGGTCAGACCCCAAAAACACCCCAAAATACCCCAAAACTGCCCTAAAAAACCCCTAAACTGCCCCAAAATACCCCAAAATGCCCCTAAACCACCCTTAAATACCCCAAAACTGCCCTAAAATGCCCTAAAATACCCTAAAATACCCCTAAACCACCCCAAAATACCCCCCGAGCCCGGTGAGACCCCAAAACCACCCTAAACTACCCCAAAACTACCATAAAATACCCCAAACCACCCTAAAATACCCCAAAACTGCCCTAAAATACCCCTCAACCACCTTAAAATACCCCCCGAGCCCGGTGAGACCCCCAAAACACCCTAAACTATCCCAAAACTGCCCTAAAATACCCCTAAACCGCCCTAAAATAGCCTAAAATACCCCTAAACCACCCCAAAATACCCCCAAAATCCCCTCCAGGGCCCCCCAAATCCCCCCTGGGACCCCCAAATCCCCTCCAGGGACTCCCAAATCCCCTCCAGGGACCCCCCAAATCCCCTCCAGGACCCCCCAAATCCCTCCTGGGACCCCCAAATCCCTCCTGGGACCCCCAAATCCCCTGAGGGACACCCCAAAATCCCCCCAAATCCCTCCTGAGACCCCCAAAATCCCCCC
>NW_020914175.1:0-1078 GCF_003984885.1 Neopelma chrysocephalum | reverse complement strand
ACAATAACATGGGATGACAAAGCGACCCTACAATAACATGAGGAGACCCTACAATAACACAGGGCCCACCCCCCGCACCGGGTGACCCCCGACCCCCCTGGGTGACCCCCCTGTGTCCCCCCCCAGCCCCCCGGATGGAACCTGGAGCTGCCGGGGGGGGTGGGGGGGGAGCAGTGCCGGCTCATGTAGGGGGGGGCCGACCCCCCGCCCCGGGGACCCCCCCGGCCTCGACCCCGCCCCCGATGACGTCACTGAGGAGGAAGAGCTGGAGCTGCTGCTGTGCCCCTCCCCCCCCCGGTTCGGGGGGGTTTTGGGGGGGAGGGGCGCGGGGACCCCCCGGTTTGGGGTGTGTGTCCCCCCCGACCCCCCCACGGTGTCCCCAATAAAGGTGTTGGTGACTCGAGTGGCTGGAAATGGAGGGGGGGTGAGGGGACCCTACAATAACATTGGGGGGACAAGGAGACCCTACAATAACACTGGGGGGACAAGAAGGCCCTACAATAACATGGAGAGGGACAAGGAGACCCTATAATAACATGGATAGGTGGGAGACCCTACAATAACATTAAGGGGGGCAAGGAGACCCTACAATAACATGGAGGGGTGGGAGACCCTACAATAAGATTAGGGGGACAGGGAGACCCTACAATAACACTGGGGGGACAAGGACACCCTATAATAACATTGGGGGAGAGGGAGACCCTACAGTAACATTGGGGGGACAAGGAGGCCCTACAATAACACTGGGGGGAAAAGGGGACCCTACAATAACATTGGGGGGACAGGGAGACCCTACAATAACATTGGTGATCCTATAATAATGTCATGTGATACAAAGTGACACTACGACACAGGGTGAAGCAAAGCGACCCTACAATAACATTGGCTGACACAGGGTGACCCCACAACAACACAGGACGACCCTACAATAACATTGGGTGACCCTACAAGAACATCAGATGACACAAAGTGACCCTACAATAACATCGGCTGACACAGGCTGACCCTACAACAACACAGGGTGACCCTACAATAACAGTGTAACCCTACAATAACATTGGGTAACACAGGGTGACCC
>NW_020914174.1:0-692 GCF_003984885.1 Neopelma chrysocephalum | reverse complement strand
CCCCTACTGACCCCCCCTCTCCCCCCAGCCCCTTTCCATTGCAGCCCCCTCCCTCCCCCAACCCCCCCTCCTGCAGCCCCCCCAGAGCCCCCCAGGTCCCACCTGCCCTCCGGCCGCCCTGGGGGGGGCTGGGAGCCTTCTCCTCCTTGGGCACCAGTTTCTGCATGTCGGCCTGGCCAAACTCACACCCCGGGGGGAGGCTGGGGGAGGACACGGGGGGAGGCTCATGGGGCTGGGGGGGGCTCCTTGGGACCCTTCAGAGCCCCTCAAATCCCCCCTGAGCCCCTCAGAGCCCCTCAAGCCCCTCAGAGCCCCCCCCAGCCCCTCAGACAGTGCAGAGGTGAGGGGACACCCCCCTCACAGTTATTGGGGTGTGGAGGCAGCACCTCAGTGCTGAGACCCCCCTCCAGACCTCCAGGGTCCTCCTTGTCCCCCCAGGACCCCCCTGTACCTGTTTGGGGTGACAGGGACAGCAGGATGGTGCTCTCCCTGTGCCCCCCAGCTCCCCTGGGTGCCCCCCAGGCCCCCCATACCTGTTTGGGGTGCAGAGGGACAGCAGCACGGTGCTCTCCCACACCAGGGAACAGTAGAGCTGGCTCAGCTTCCCCAGCACACTCAGCCCCAGCTGGGAACCCCACTGGTTCACTGATATGGCCCTGATCTCGCTCTGGGGGGGGAACAAAGAGCCCCCA
>NW_020914173.1:0-934 GCF_003984885.1 Neopelma chrysocephalum | reverse complement strand
AGCACGACCTGGGGGAGTCTGGAATGAGGGGAGGGGGGTTAGGGACCACCTAGAGACCCCCCCAAATCCCCTGAGACCACCCAGGGCACCCAGAGCCCCCCCAGGAACAGGGACACCCCCAGGGTGATCAGCACCAGGAGCACGGCCTGGGGCAGCCTGTGATGAGGGGAGAGGGTCAGAGACCACCTAGAGATCCCTAGAGACCCCCTGAGATCACCCAGAGACCCCCAGGGCACCCAGAGACCCCCCATGTCCTCCCCACCTCACCTGTGCCCCGGGGGTCTCCCAGCCCCCCCAGGTGCTCCCTTGTGCCCCCCTCACCTCACCTGTGCCCTGGGGGTCTCACAGCCCCCACAGGTGCCTCCTGTGCCCCCCACCCTCACCTGTGCCCTGAGGGTCTCATAGCACCCTCAGGTGCCCCCAAGGGTCTCACAACACCCCCAGGTGCCCCTGAGGGTCTCCCCAGGTGCCCCCCCGTGCCCCCCACCCTCACCTGTGCCCCAAGGGTGTCACAACGGCCACGGGGGGCACGAGGGTCTCACAGCCCCCCCAGGTGCCCCCAAGGGTCTCACAGCACCCCCAGGTGCCCCCCAGGTTCCCCCCAGGTGCCCCCCCAGGTGCCCCCTGTGCCCCCCACCCTCACCTGTGCCCCGAGGGTGTCACAACGGCCACGGGGGGCACGAGGGTCTCACAGCCCCCCCAGGTGCCCCCAAGGGTCTCACAGCACCCCCAGGTGCCCCCCAGGTTCCCCCCAGGTGCCCCCCCAGGTGCCCCCTGTGCCCCCCACCCTCACCTGTGCCCCGAGGGTGTCACAACGGCCACGGGGGGCACGAGGGTCTCACAGCCCCCCCAGGTGCCCCCAAGGGTCTCACAGCACCCCCAGGTGCCCCCCAGGTTCCCCCCAGGTGCCCCCCCAGGTGCCCCCTGTGCCCCC
>NW_020914172.1:0-2832 GCF_003984885.1 Neopelma chrysocephalum | reverse complement strand
TCCCAAACTCTCACAGATCCCAAACTCTCACAGACCCCAAACTCTCATAAATCCCAAACTCTCATAAATCCCAAACTCTCACAGAACCCAAACTCTCACAGATCCCAAACTCTCACAGATCCCAAACTCTCACAGACCTCAAACTCCCATAGATTCCAGACTCTCACAGACCCCAAACTCTCACAGATCCCAAACCCTCACAGATCCCAAACCCTCATAGACTCCAACCCTGGCAGCTCCTGGACCCCAATCCCGACCCCAATGCCTCCCCACAGAGCCCCCAGCACATCCTGGACCCCATTCCCGACCCGAACCTCCCCTCAGAGCCCCCGACCCACCCCAGAGCTCCCTGGCACGCCCTGAACCCCAGTCCCGACCTTGAACCCCCCAGACACCCCAACCCCTGGTAGGCCCCGACTCCCGCCATGTCCTGAACCCCAACGCCCTCTTCAACCCCCCAACCCCCCAGACCCCCCCTTAGACCCCCCCTGTCCCCCCCAGCCCCCCCCTCCCGCTCACCTGCTCGCACCTGACCAGGTGATAGGGCAGGCGGGACACCCGCACGCGGTGGCTCCGGTCGTACGGGCACTGCACGAGCGCGTCGGGCTCCATGGCGGGACCCCCGAGACCCCCCCGAGACCCCCCGAGACCTTCCCGGACTCGCAGAGACTCTCCGGGACCTCCAAAAAGCGACCCCCGCCCGGAGCGACGGGAGCGTCCTCCGTTACCACGGCAACGGGCGCCGCTTCCGGGTCCGCCGAGCCCCCGGGGGGCGCCGCGGAGCCGCTGTTGCCGTGGCAACGGGGAGGGGGCGGGGCCACGGGGAGGGGGCGGGGCCAGGAGGGCTTAAAGGGGAGGGGATTTGGGGTAAATGGGGCCGGTTTGGGGTAAATGGGGCTGGTTTGGGGTAAATGGGGCTGATTGGGGTAAATGGGACTGTTGGGGTTATATAGGACTAATATAATTAATTATAATTATATGGACCTTAATTTGGGCTATATAGGGCTGGTTTGGGGGATATGGGGCTGATTTGGGGTAAATGGGGCTGGTTTGGGGTAAATGGGATTGTTTGGGGTTATATGGGACTAATTTGGGGTCATAGGAGTGTGTTTGGGATTCTATGGGACTAATATAATTAATTATAATTCTATGGGCTTTAATTTGGGTTTATAGGGCCGATTTGGGGGATATGGGACTAATTTGGGGTTCAATGGGCCTGACTGGGGTTATATGGGACTGATCGTGTCCCCCATCCGTGTTGTCCCCAATCATTGGTGTCCCCCACCCATGTGTACCCACCCCTGGTGCCACCCATCCCTGATGTCACTCATCCTCAGTGTCACCCGCACACATTGTCACCTGTCCATGTGTCCCCCACCGGTGGTGGCATCGCCCGTCCATGTTGTCACCCATCTGTGGTGGCATCTGCCACCTCTGGTGTCACCCATCCTCAGTGTCACTCATGCTCAGTGTCACCCCCACACGTTGTCACCCGTCCACGTGTCCCCCACCGGTGGTGGCATCACCCGTCCATGTTGTCACCCGTCCGTGGTGGCATCGGCCATCTCTGGTGTCACCCCTCTGCATTGTCACCCCTCTGTGGTGTCCCCATCCCTGCTGTCACCTGTCCATGGTGTCACCCGTTTGTGTTGTCACCTGTCCGTGGTGGCATCAGCCATCCCTGGTGTCACCCAGCCACAGTGTCACCTGTCCATGGTGGCATCAGCCATCCCTAGTGTCACCCAGCTACACTGTCAGCCACCCCTGGTGTCACCCACCCATGGTGTCACCCTCCCTGGTGGCATCAGCCACCCCTGGTGTCACCCAGCTCAGTGTCACCCACCCGTGGTGTCACCCATCACTGGTGTCACCCCTCCCCGGTGGCATCAGCCATCCCTGGTGTCACCCAGCTGCATTGTCACCCCTCCATGGTGTCACCCACCCATGGTGTCACCTGTCCCTGGTGGCATCAGCCATCAATCGTGTCACCCAGCTGCATTGTCACCCCTCCACATTGTCACACACCTGTGGTGTCACCCATCACTGGTGTCACCCCTCCCTGGTGTCACCAGCCATCCCTGGTGTCATCCGGCTGCATTGTCACCCCTCCATAGTGTCACTTGCCCATGGTGTCACCCCTCCCTGGTGGTGTCAGCCATCCCTGGTGTCACCCAGCTGCATTGTCACCCCTCCACATTGTCACACACCCTTGGTGTCACCCACCCATGGTGTCACCCCTCCATGTTGTCACACACCCCTGGTGTCACCCACGTGCAGTGTCACCTGCCCATGGTGGCATCAGCCATCCCTGGTGTCACCCAGCTCAGTGTCACCCACCCGTGGTGTCACCCATCACTGGTGTCACCCCTCCCTGGTGGCATCACCCGGCTGCATTGTCACCCCTCCAAGTTGTCACCCGCCCGCGGTGGCATCACCCATCGCCGTTGTCACCCACCCATGGTGTCCCCACTGATGTTGTCCCCCACCCTGTGTCCCCGTGGTGTCCCCGTGGTGTCCCCGTGGTGCCCCGGGGTGGTGGCAGCTCTGTCACCGTCCCTGTCACCGTCACCGTCCCCGTCACGTGGTGGCCCCGGCGCGGTCGGGGCCCAGCCCAGGAAGGGGAAGTTGGGGGTGTTGGGGCCTTTCGGGGCACCAGGGGGACCAGGAGGACCAGGGGGGTGCCAGGGGGGTGCCAGGGGTGCCACCATGTCCCTGCCCTCGGTGTACGGGGACAAACTGGCCGAGAAGCTGACGCTGCTCAACGAGCGCGGCCGGGGGGTCCTCGTGCGCATCTACCACATCAAGAAGGTGGGGGGGCCCCGGGGGGGGGGG
>NW_020914171.1:0-597 GCF_003984885.1 Neopelma chrysocephalum | reverse complement strand
CTCAGGGACCCCCGGGGACACCCCCAGGGAACACAGAGACCCCCTCGACATAACCCCGAGACCCCAGAGATACCCCTGAGAGAACCCAGGGAACCCAGAGACCCCCTGAGAACCCTCCCAGGGAACCCAGAGACCCCCTCAGCAGAACCCCAAGACCCCTGAGAGAACCCAGGGAACCCAGAGACCCCCTGAGAACCCAGAGAAACCCCAAGATCCCCCTGAGAACCCTCCCAGGGAACCCAGAGACCCCCTCAGCATAACTCCAAGACCACAGAGACACCTCTGAGAGAACCCAGAGAAACCCAGGGACCCCCCTGAGAACCCGGGGACACCCCCAGGATCCCCCTGAGAACCCTCCTAGAGAACCCAGAGACCCCCTCAGCATAACCCAGAGACACCTCTGGGAGAACCCAGAGAAACCCAGGGACCCCCCTGAGAACCCAGGGACACTCCCAAGGAACCCAGAGACCCCCTCAGCAGAACCCTAAGACCCCAGAGACACCTCTGGGAGAACCCAGAGACCCCCCTGAGAACCCGGGGACACCCCCAGGGACCCCCCTGAGAACCCAGGGACACCCCCTTTACCTCCCCGAGACA
>NW_020914170.1:0-528 GCF_003984885.1 Neopelma chrysocephalum | reverse complement strand
CCCCGTCCCCATCCCCATCCCCACCCCGCTCCCCCTCACGTTCCCGCCCGGCGCTTCGCGCGCTTCGCGCAGCGCTCTTTTCCCCTTCCGCCGCCGTCACATCCCTTTTCCCCCTCCTTCCCCTTCCCTCCCGTCCTTTCCCCTTTCCCCTCCCCTTCCTCTCCCCCCTCCTCCTCCTCCCCAGGGGCGCTCCCTCCCTTTCCGGCCGCGCGCGCCGCCTGGCTGGAGCCTCGGAGCTCGGAGCCGCCGCCGCCGCCGCCGCCGCCGCCGCCGCCCCGTGAGGAGCCGCCGCCGCCGCCGCCATCATGCCGGTGTACTTCCAGCGGCCCGAGAACGCCCTGAAGCGGGCGAACGGTCAGTTCGCACCCTCACAAAACCCCCTCGGAGCGGGGCAGGGCAGGGCAGGGCCGGGCCGGCCGCATGGCGGGGGTGAGGGGAGAGAGAGAGAGAGGCCCGGCCCCGCCTCGCGTTGCCGCGGACACCCTCGGGGCTGGCGCGTAATGGCCCCCGTCCTTCATGTGACTGCGG
>NW_020914169.1:0-527 GCF_003984885.1 Neopelma chrysocephalum | reverse complement strand
AGGCCCACACCCAATATCCTTTGGGGGTCTGGGGTCCCTCGGGGGGGTGAGGGGGGGTCTGGGGGGGTTCCCGTTGTGCTCCTTGACCGGTGGTGCCCAGGGAGCTGCGGCGGGAGCTGGAGGAGCTGCGGGAGCGGCTGCGGGAGCTGCGGCAGGAGGGGGAGAGCGAAGGGGACGAGGTTCCTGCTCTGCTGTGAGTGGGGAGGGGGGGACGACCCTGAGACAACCCCCCCCGGGACCCCCCTGGTGCCCCCCTGACCACCCCAAACCTTCCCCTGTACCCAAGATGTAGATCCTGCCCTGGAAGGCCCTGACCCCCATGGGCACCCCCAGGACCCCTCAATGCCCCCTCAGGACCCCTCAGTGCCCCCCCAGGACCCCTCAGTGCCCCCTCAGGACCCCTCAATGCCCCTCCAGGACCCCTCAGTGCCACCCCAGGACCACCCCCCATACCCAGGATGTAGATCCTGCCCCAGAAGGCCCTGACCACCATGGGCACCCCCCGGACCCCCCATGGGCACCCCCAG
>NW_020914168.1:0-1092 GCF_003984885.1 Neopelma chrysocephalum | reverse complement strand
GGGGGGGGTGGACCCAGATTTTGGGGGGTGGATCCCAATTTGGGGGGGCAGAACCTCAATTTGGGAGGGTCACACCCCAATTTTTTGGGAGGGGGGTCACCCTGATTTTTGGGGGGGTCACCCCGATTTTTTAGGGGCCCATTGAAGGGGGAACCCCCCCAATTCGGGCTTCTGCCCCTCCCAAATTCGGGTTTTTCTCCCCGATTTCTGAGTCCTGCTCCCCCTTGGGGGTTCCTGCCCCCCGGTTTTGGGGTCCTGACCCCCCCCAAATTTTGGGGTGCCCCCCAGGCCACGCCCTGGAGGCCGGGTGGCTCCTGCTGGAGTTCGCGGGGCGTCGGGGGGACCCCGATTTGGGGGCTCGGGCCGTGGCTGCCCTGGTGGAGGGACCCCTGAAATGGGGGTGGGACCCCCAGCACGGGGGGCTCTTCGCCTTCCTGGATGCCGACGGGCACTGCCCCACACAGGTACCCCCCAAATAAACCCAAAAAAAACCAAAATCCCACCCAAAATTTCCCCAAAATGCCCCCAAAATCCCACCCAAAACTTCACCAAAAAAAAGACAAAAATCCCACCTGAAATTTCCCCAAAAAAACCCGAAATCCCACCCAAAACACCCCCAAAATCCCACCCAAAACTGACCAAAAAAACCCCCAAATCCCACTCAAAACTTCCCCCCCAAAAAACCAAAAATCCCACCCAAAATTTCCCCCAAAATCCCACCCAAAACTTCCCCCCAATAAACCCCAAAACCCCACCCAAAACTTCCCCAAAATCCCTCCCAAAACTTCCTCCACAAAACCCCCAAAATCCCGCCCAAAACTTCCCCAAAATCCCACCCAAAACTTTCCCAAAAAAAAGCCCAAAATCCCACCCAAAACTTCCCCAAAAATCCCACTCAAAATTTCCCCCCCAAAAAAACCCCAAATCCCACCTAAACCTTCCCAGAAAACCCAAAATCCCGTCCAAAACTTCCCAAAAATCCCACCCAAAACTTCCCCCCCCAAAAAACCCAAACCCCCACCCAAAACTTCACCAAAAAAAGACAAAAATCCCACCTGAAATTTCCCCCAAAAAACCCAAAAATCCCACCCA
>NW_020914167.1:0-982 GCF_003984885.1 Neopelma chrysocephalum | reverse complement strand
CCCCCAAAACCACCCGAACGGGGCGGGGGAGGAGGAGGAGGACGAGGGGAGGGGAGAGGAGACCCCAAAACCACCCCCCAAAATCCTCGAGGGGTCCCAGCAGGCGCCTGCCCAGCGAAGGGGGGTCCTGGACCCCCCTCAAACGCTTTTGGGGGACGGGGAGCCGAGACCTGAACCCCATTTTGTTGGTTTTGGGGAAGAGGGTGAAGAGGCCGCGCTCCGAGGCCAAACCCAGGCGGGAAAACACCCCGAAAACGGGCGGGGGGAGCCCCAAAACCCCTCGGAGCCAGAGGCGATGGGCGCGTCGGGGGAGACCCCCACCCCAAATCCCTCTGGCCGTCACCCCCAGGACGTAAAGGGGCAAAAACAACCAGGGGGAACCCCAAAGCTGAGAGGCCAAAACCACCACGGGCACGTAGAGGCGGCGGCGCCGGGGGCCGAGGGTGGAGAGGGCGGCCGAGACCCCCCAAAACAGGGCCAAGGCCCCCAGGGAGGGACCCCCGAAATGGGGGAGAAGGGGCAGGAGGGCGTGGGCCAGAGCTAAACCGGCGGCTCCCCGTTCCAGGGCGCCCAGAAAGCCCGAAATGCCGCGGGTTTGGAGCCATAAAGCGGCAAGGAGGAGGAGGAGGGAGGGCAGCGAGGGGCGAAGGGCGGCGGAGAAGGCCAGGAGGGAGCAGAGGAGTTGGGGGAAAAGGGAGGGAGGGCGGGGGACGGCGGCGCGGCGAGGGGTGGGAGGGGGGATAAAAGGGGTCGGGGGTGGTGAGGGGGTGGTTTTTGGGGAGGAAATGGTGGTTTTTGGGGGGGAAACGGTGGGTTTTGGGGGAGAAATGGTGTGTGGGGGGGACAAAATGGCGGCTGGGGGGGACAAAATGGAGGGTGAGGAGGATGAAATGGAGGCCGGGGGGGACGAAAGGGGGGACGGAGGGGTTGAAATGGGGGACGAGGGGGACGAAATGGTGGCTGGGGGGGATGAAATGGAGGC
>NW_020914166.1:0-1777 GCF_003984885.1 Neopelma chrysocephalum | reverse complement strand
TTTGGGGGTCTGGGGGGACTGAGGGCTCTGGGGGCATTTTGGGGGGGTCCCTGTGGATTGGGGGACCCCCTGGAATTCGGGGGAATCCTCTGGAAATTTGGGAGACCCCAAAATAATCAGGAGAGGGAATTTCCAGAACTGGGATCGAGGGGGGAGATTTGGGGGGATTTAGGAGGATTTTGGGGAGATTTAGGAGGATTTTGGGGGTCTGGGGGGACTGAGGGCTCTGGGGGCATTTTGGGGGGGTCCCTGTGGATTGGGGGACCCCCTGGAATTCGGGGGAATCCTCTGGAAATTTGGGAGACCCCAAAATAATCAGGAGAGGGAATTTCCAGAACTGGGATCGAGGGGAGAGATTTGGGGGGATTTGGGGAGATTTAGGAGGATTTGGGGGGTTCTGGGTGGACTGAGGGCTCGGGGGGGATTTTAGGGGATCCCTGTGGATTTGGGGACCCCTGGAATTTTGGAAGCCCCGGATTTGGGATCCTTAACCCCCCAAAAAAGGCGGGATGGGTTCGTGTCGTTCCACACGAGCAAATATCGGCTCCATTACCTGGAGACCCCCACGGGGCTCAGGCTCGTCCTCAACACCGACCTGGGGGTGCCCAGCGCCAGGGAGGCCCTGCAGCACATCTACAGCAACGTGAGGCGCCCCAAAAAACCCCAAAATAATGAAATCCCCACCCCAAAATACCCAAAAACCTGAAATTTCCACCCCAAAATACCCAAAAACACGAAATCGCCACCCCAAAATACCCAAAAACCCGAAATTTCCACCCCAAAATACCCAAAAACCCGAAATTTCCAGCCCCCAAAAAAAAAAACCCTTGGAACAAAAACCCCTAAAAATCCCCACCTGAAAACACCTCCGGGGTCACAAATCCTAAAAATCTCCACCCCAAAATACCCAGAAACCCGAAATCTCCACCTCAAAATACCGAAAAAAGCCGAAATCTCCACCCCAAAAAACCCAAAATCCCCAACCCAAAACCCCCAAAAACCTGAAATCCCCATCCTAAAATACCCAAAAACCCGAAATTTCCACTCCAAAATACCCAAAAAACCTGAAATTTCCACCCCAAAATACCCAAAAACCCGAAATTTCCACCCCAAAAACCTCCCCCGGGGACAAAAATCCTAAAAAACTCCACCTGAAAACACCTCCAGCGTCACAAATCCTAAAAATCTCCACCCCAAAATACCCCAAAACCCTGAAATTTCCACCCCAAAAACCCAAAAAAACCCGAAATTTCCACCCGAAAATACCCAAACCCACGAAATTTCCACCCCAAAATACCCAAAAACCCGAAATTTCCACCCAAAAATATCCAGAAACCTGAAATTTCCACCCCAAAATACCCAAAACCCCAAAAAATCCTCACCTGAAAATACCCCCGGGGCCAAAAACCCAAAAAATCCGGGTCTGAATATCCCAAACCCCCAAAATCCCCATCCCAAAATACCCAAAAAACCGAAATCCCCACCCTAAAATACCCAAAAACCCAAAATCTCCACCCCAAAATACCCAAAACCCTGAAATTTCCACCCCAAAAACCCCGAAATTTCCACCCCAAAATATCCAGAAACCCGAAATTTCCACCCCAAAATCCCGAAATTTCCACCCCTAAAAACCCAAAATCCCGAAATTTCCACCCCAAAAAACCCAAAAACCCCGAAATCCCCACCCCAAAAACCCAAAAATTCCACCCCCAAAACCCCCCTGGGGGGTTCCTGATTAATGGGGGGTCCCTGATTATTGGGGGGGTCCCTGGGGGGG
>NW_020914165.1:0-552 GCF_003984885.1 Neopelma chrysocephalum | reverse complement strand
CCCCCCCAACTCACCCAGAGGAGCCCCTGGGACCCCTCAACCCCCCCCTGGGTCCAACCCCTCCCACCCCACTCCCAAGGGGGTGTTCCCAGTCCCAGGGGGGTCCCAGCCCCCCGACCCCCCCCCAAACGCCCCCATCCCCCCGTTTGTGCCCCCCCTGACCGTCTCCCACGTCGAAGTCCTTGAAGGCGAGTTCGGAGCCGCCGTCCCCCATGAGAACCTCCCCGTTCAGGGTGAAGCTCATGTGACACTCGCCCAGGTCGATGAGACACCCCACCACGTCCCCCCCCTGCCAGGGGCGGCCAAACGACTCCCCCCCCGACGTGCCAGCGCTGGGCCTGGGGGGCACAGGGGGGCACAGGGGTCAGGGGGTGACCCTGGAACCCAACCAGGGGTCACAGGGGTCACAGGGGGCACAGGGGGTCACAGGGGGTCACAGGGGGGTCAGAGGGGGCACAGGGGGTCACAAGGGGCACAGGGGGCACAGGGGTCACGGGGTGACCCTGGAACCCGCCCGGGGGTCACAGGGGGCACAGGGGGCACAGGGGGGCA
>NW_020914164.1:0-398 GCF_003984885.1 Neopelma chrysocephalum | reverse complement strand
CATTAGGGGTGGGGGGCAGATCCCGGCTTGGCGCTGCTCCTGTTTGGGGTGCTGGGTTCCCTCGGGGGGCAGGGGGGGCCCCCCATCCCACCACGGTGCCCCCCCAAATTACGGGGGTCTGGTCTGTCTGTCTCTGCTGCCCTTGGGGTGATCTGGGGGGGCTTTGCCCGTTTGGGGGTCGCAGCTGCACCCCAAAGGGGTGGGGTTGGGATGGGGGGGGCAAGGATTGAACCCCCCTTGTCCTCCCCCACCTCAAACTGGGGGGGTTCTGCCCTTGCTGGGGGGTCCCAGTGCCCTCCCCTTCCCCTCCCTCCCCTCCCTCTCGCCTGGGGCCGCTGCCAGAACCCCGTGGGGGGGGTTTGTTGGGAGAACAATGGGCCCTCCCAGCCGGGTGTGAG
>NW_020914163.1:0-855 GCF_003984885.1 Neopelma chrysocephalum | reverse complement strand
CATTTTAGGAGGCGATGATGGATTTCTTCAACGCCCAGATGCGGCTGGGGGGTCTCACCCAGGCCCCCGGGAACCCCGTGCTGGCCGTGCAGATCAACCAGGACAAGAACTTCGCCTTCCTCGAGGTTTGGGGGGGCTGGGGACAAAATTTGGGGGGTTTGGGGTCAAGTTTGGGGGGTTTGGGGCAGAGTTTGGGGGATTTGGGGGGGAATTCAGGGGGTTTGGGGCAGAGTTTGGGGCTTTTGGGGCTCTAATCCCCTGTAATTTATTGGGGGGGGTTTCTAATCCTCTGTATTTCACCCTGAGGGGTCTTTAACCCCCCCAGCTCATTTTTGGGGGTCTCTGCCCCCCCTATTTGCCCCCCCAGTTCCGCTCTGTGGACGAGACCACCCAGGCCATGGCCTTCGACGGGATCATCTTCCAGGGGCAGTCGCTGAAGATTCGCCGCCCCCACGATTACCAACCCCTGCCCGGCATGTCCGAGAACCCCTCGGTCTACGTGCCCGGTGAGGGGACCCCAAAAACCCCCCGGGGACCCCAAAACCACCCAGGGGACCCCAAAAAACCCCCAGAGCGGGGACCGCCCACCCCGGGGCTCGGGGGGGGTTTGGGGGGAAATTGGGGATCCTGAGGGGTCTCCAGTTGGTTGGGGTGACTGGGGGGGACCCCAAAACCCCAGGAAGGACCCCAGAAACACCAAGGGGACCCCAAAATCCCCGGGGGACCCCAAAAATATCGAGGGGACCCCAAAAAACCCCGGGAGCAGGGACCGCCCACCCCGGGGCTCTGGGGGGGTCTGGGGGGGTCTGGGGGGGTTTGGGGGGCTTTGGGAGATCTCAAGGGGTCCCCAATTTA
>NW_020914162.1:0-389 GCF_003984885.1 Neopelma chrysocephalum | reverse complement strand
AGAATCCCGGAACCTTTTCACACACCCCGCGATCCCCTCACAAACCCTCCCCATCCCCTCACGGACCCCGCAATCCCCTCATAGACCCCTCGATCCCTCCACAGATCCCGCTACCCCCTCAGAACCCCCGAACCCTTTCACACGCCCCGCGATCCCCTCACAACCCCCCCCCATCCCCTCCCCGTCCCCCCCCTTTCCCCTTCCCCCTCCCCTTAGCACCGACCGAACATCCCGAGGCCTCTGCGCGGGGCGGCCGCGGGCGGGAGGGCGGTGGAGGACATGGCGGGGGGTTCTCGCTGCGCGCGCTCCGGGGACGGGGAGGGGAGGGAGGGAGGGAGGGAAGGGGGGGGAAGGAGGAGAAAAGCCGCGCCCCTTCCCCCGGGCCCGGG
>NW_020914161.1:0-1013 GCF_003984885.1 Neopelma chrysocephalum | reverse complement strand
TGGAGGGAGTTCGGGGGGGTTTGGGAGGGTTTGGGGAGGTTGGGGGGATTTTGGGGGATTTGGGGGTGGTTTGGGGGGATTTGGGAGGATTTGAGGGGATCGGGAGGGGATTTGGGGGGGATTTGGGGGATTCAGGGGGATTTGGGGAGGGTGGGGGGATTTTGGGGGGTTTTGGGGGGTTTGGGGGGATTTCGGGGTGGTTTTAGGGTATTTGGGGGGTATTCAGGGGGGGTTGAGGGGATCGGGGGGGATTTGGGGGATTTGGGGGGATTTGGAGGGGTTATGGGGAAGGACAAAGACGAGGATGAAGATGAGGCTGAAGAGGAAGAGGAAGATGAAAATGAAGATGAGGATGAAGACGATGAGGTCCCAGAAGAGGACGAAGATGAGGACGAAGATGAAAATGAGGAGGATGACGAAGATGAGGAAGATGAAGATGAGGAGATCCCAGAAGAGGATGAAGACGAGGACGAAGATGGATGAGGATGAGGAGGAGGAGGATGAGGATGAGGAGGAGGAGGATGAGGATGAAGATGAGGAGGATGAGGAGGATGAAGATGAGGATGAAGAGGAGGATGAAGACGACGAGGAAGATAAAGATGGGGGGGCTCCCAAACGAGGACGAGGATGATGAGGATGAAGATGATGAGGATGAAGATGAGGGACTCCCAGAATAGGACAAAGATGAGGATGAAGATGAGGAGGATGATGAGGACGATGAAGAAGAGGACGAAGACGAAGAGGACGATGATGAAGAGAACAAAGACGAGGATGAAGATAAGGACAAAGATGAGGATGAAGACGAGGATGAGGAGGATGAGGAGGCACCCACGAGGCCGAAGGCCCTCACCAGTAATGGATGCATTTCAGCTCCAGGGCGCTCAGGGCGCTCCGGTCCTGCCTCAGCCATCGCAGCCCCTCCTCGGCCGCCCGCGACCGCGACCCCACCACCGTCACCCCGACCCCAAAACCCCCTTTTTTCCCCCCAAACAACCCCCCCAGCTCCACCCGCC
>NW_020914160.1:0-1850 GCF_003984885.1 Neopelma chrysocephalum | reverse complement strand
GACGAGGCCTTGGGAGCGCCGGGAATGTTCCGCATCGGGAACGGCGGCATCGGGGGCGCCGGGAGCGCCGGGAATACCGGCGGCAGCGTCAGCGGGAGCACCGGGAAGGCCAGGAACAATGGAATCGGCATCGTCGGCAGCTCTGGGAAAACTGGGAGCAATGGGAGCACCGGGATCAGCGTCATCAGCACCACCGGGAACACCGGGAACACTGGGAACACCGGGAACACCGGCACCAGCACAACAGTGTTACCGGGGGTCGGCACAACCCAGGGCACGGGCACAGCTGGGGGAACTGGGATGGGCACAACTGGTGTGACTGGGAGCGGCACGGCCGGAACACCAGGAACCACCACAGCTGGAACACTGGGAACCACCTCAGCTGGAACATCAGGAACCACCTCAGCTGGAACACCGGAAAACACCACAGCTGGAACACCTGGAACCACCTCAGCTGGAACATCAGGAACCACCACAGCCGGAACACCGGGAAACACCACCGCTGGAATACCAGGAACCACCACAGCTGGAACACCGGGAACCACCACAGCTGGAACATCAGGAACTGCCACCACTGGAACCACCACACCCGGAACACCGGGAGCCAGAACACCGGGAACCACCACCGCTGAAACACTGGGAACCACCACTGCTGGAGCACTGGGAACTGCCACAGCTGGAACACCGGGAACCACCATAGCTGGAACTGCCGGGACTGGCAGCGTCAGCACCAAGGGGGGTGACATGGCCGGCACAGCCGGCACAGCCGGCACAACCAGCACACCGGGCACAACCAGCACAGCTGGCACAGCTGGCACAGCCGGTGGGAGGGAGCTCAGCCCCCCCGGCCCTCTTGGCACAACTGGGGGCAGCGGAACAGCAACACCAGGAACTGGCACCGCCGGCACAGCTGGCACACCTGGGACACCTGGGACACAGGTACCAGGCACCACGAGCACCGCCAGCACCGCTGGCACACCTGGTACACCTGGCACAGCTGGCACACCTGGGACACAGGGTCCTGGCACCCCCGGCACAGCAGGTCCCAGCACGGCTGGCACGGCCAGCACACAAGGTCCCGCCAAACCTGGCACACCTGGCACAGCTGGCACACCTGGCACATGGGGTTCTGGCACCCCTGGCACCCCTGGCACAGCAGGTCCCGGCACAGCTGGCACAGCTGGCACGTCTGGCACAGCCGGCACACGGGGCCCTGGCACTCGGGACCCCCCCACCGCCCCCCGCCCCTCCGCTCTGTCCCGCGCCGCCTCTTTGGGGGGTCCCCCCGCGGGGTCCCCGGGGGCGCGGGGAGGGGCCCGGGGGGTGGGCCCGGGGGGGGCCGGGGACGCCCCCTCGCCCCGGGGACCGGCCCGGGGGGAGCCGACCCCCAGCACCCCCCCGCGGGGACCCCCCGGGGCAGCGCCCCCCCCGCGGCGACCCTCCCAGAGCTGGGCCGAGGGGACCCCCCGGCCCCCCCCCGCCCCCCAGGCCCAGGGTGGGGGGGTCCCCGGGCCCCCCGGGGACGGCGACAGCCGCAGCCCGGGCAGTGACACCATAGACTTGTAGGGTGCGGGGGGACCCCCGGGGCGCCCCCCAACACGCCCGGGGGGGCTGTGGAGAGACCCCGGCCCGGCCACCCCGGCCAGGGACCCCCAGGACCCCCCAAGTCCCCGAGACCCCCAAATAGGGGTGACGACCTCGGGACCCCCAAATTCCTGAGACCCCCAAGTGCTGACGACAATCTGGGGACTCCCACGATGTCCCCCCAGGTCCCCAAGACCCCCAAATACGGGTAACAAGCTGCCCCCCCCCGTGTCCTTGAGACCCCCCAAGTGCTGGTGCCAATCTGG
>NW_020914159.1:0-436 GCF_003984885.1 Neopelma chrysocephalum | reverse complement strand
GTTGGAGCACCCGCTGCTCTCGGTCACCACCGTCTGATGCGGCCGGGGGGGGTTTGGTGACATCCCCTTGCCCCCCCCAAAAAAAAAAACCCACGAGCTCTCTACTCCGCCCTGGAGGGACAGAACCCACCCCGGTGTCCCCCAATTCCTTTGTCCCCCGGCGAGGGAGGGTCGGGGGGGGTTTGGTGACACCCCCTTGTCACCCTCAGCCCCCCCCCCCAAAAAACCCTACCCCACCCTGGAGGGACAGAACCCCCCACAATCCTTTTGTCCCCCGGCGGGGTGGGGTTTGGTGACATCCCCTTGTCACCCCAAAAAAACCTCGAGGTCCCTCCGCCGCCCTGGAGGGACAGAACCCACCCCGGTGCCCCCCAATCCCTTTGTCCCCCGGCGGAGGGGTCGAGGGGGGGCTTGGTGACATCCCCTTGTCACCCCC
>NW_020914158.1:0-1711 GCF_003984885.1 Neopelma chrysocephalum | reverse complement strand
GAGGGGTCTGGAGAGGGGGAGGGGTCTGGAGAGGGGGCAGAGCATGTGGAGGGGAGGGGTCTGGTGAGTGGGAGGGGTCTGGAAATGGGGTGGGGCCTGGAGAGTGGGAGGGGTCAGGAAAGGGGGCGGGGTGTGTGAAGGGGAGGGGCCTGGTGAGTGGGAGGGGTCTGGAGAGGGGGAGGGGTCTGGAGAGGGGGTGGGGTCTGGAAAGGGGCAGGGTGTGTGGAGGGGAGGGGCCTGTGGAGTGGGAGGGGTCTGGAGAGGGGGTGGGGTCTGAAAAGGGGGTGGAGCATGTGGAGGGGAGGGGCCTGGGCAGTGGGAGGGGTCAAGGAAGTGGGAGGAATCTTGAGGGGCGGGACCTGCAAGAAGGGATGGAATTTATTGAAAGGGGCGGGGCCTCCAAAGGGGGAGGGGATTTAGGGGTGTGGCCTGGCAGGAGTGGGTGGAGCCTCAGGAGGGGAGAAGCCTCATGGAGCGGGTGGGGCTTCCTAGGAAGGGCGTGGCAAGAGGGGGCGTGGCACCCTCCAAGGTGGGGGTGTGACCAACTTGAGATGGGCGGAGCCTCATGCTGGGGTGGGTGGAGCCTCTCACCCCTCAAGCCCCTCCCTCCAGGTGTACCTGACTCCTAATTGGGCGGTGCTGCCGGGGCGTGGCCGCTGGGGGCGGCTCAACAATGGGCGTGGCTACGGGGCAGGGCTCCTGGCGCTGCTGGGGGCGGGGTCTCTGGCCCCGCCCTCCGTCCGCGCGGCCGCCGCCCCCCTGGGCCCTGCCGGGCTCCTATTGGCCCTCCTGGCCCTGCAGGCGGGGTCTGTGCGCCGCGCCCTCCCCGGGGGCGGGGCCAACACGTGAGTGACCCTTTTAGCCCCTCCCCAACGCAAACGAGATGCTAATGAGTGGGCGTGTCCCCCCTCATGCAAATGAGATGGTAATGAGCGCGCTGACCCTCCGTGTGTCCCCCTGCCCAGGTTGTGCCTCCCCCCCCCGTCCCGGGGACCCCCTGAGACCCTGCGCCCCCCCCCCAGACCCCCAACGCCTCCCGGGGTCCTCCCGCCCAGCAGGGGGCGCTGCCCGCCCTGCCTGCGCCCAGCGCGCGGCTCCTGGCGCGTGAGTCCAGCAGGGGGCGCCCTGCGCTAAGGGGGGCGGGGCCAAGGGGTTGGGGCGGGGCTAAGGGGATTGGGGTGCGGCTAAGGGGTGTTGGAGGCAGGACTAAGGTGGTTGGGGTGGGGCTAAGGGGCGGGGCCAGAGGGGTTGGGGCGGGGCCAAGGGATACTACATGACCCAATATGGGGGTCAGTGGGTGTGGTCAGGGTGTGCCCCGCCCTCAGGGAACATTTGGCCACGCCCTCACCCCCCATCCCCCTCCCACCTTAGGGCGTGTCCTCTGGGGGGGTCACACCGAGGTCACGGGGTGGGGACACCCCAAGATTGGGGCGGAGCAATGGGTGGGTTGTGGGCGTGGTCACAGCAAGGCCCACCCTCTGCCCCGCCCGCAGGGAACCTGTGGCCCCGCCCCCCGGAGGCGGGTCTGGGGGCGGGGCCTGGGGAGGAGGAGGAGGACGGGGAGGGCGGGGCCGACGCTTCCTTCGGGGTCCTGCTGGGGCTGAGCCTCCCCTCGGCCTCCGGTGAGAACGGGGGGGACCCCAAATTTGGGGGGTGGATCAGGGACAGACCCTGAATTGGGGGGGGACCCTAAATTGGGAGGGGGACCCCA
>NW_020914157.1:0-1104 GCF_003984885.1 Neopelma chrysocephalum | reverse complement strand
GGGGAAATGGGGGGTCCCAGGACCCTCAGGGATGGGGGATCCAGGGGGGGGGGGGAGGCGGGGGTCCCGGAGCCCCTCAGGGATGGGGGGTTCCCACCCCTCAGACACGGGGGGTAACGAGGGGTCCCATCCCCGCCAAGCCCGGGGGGTCGCGGCCCTCCGCGCGATCCTCACCCCCCGCCAACGCCGCGACCCCCGAGGGTCCCCCCCCCCCCCCCCAACCCCCCCCCCCCCCAGGGCCCCCCCCCGACCCCTCAAGCTCCCCCTGACCCCCCCCCATAATCCCTCAAACCCCCCTCTTTTCCTTACACCGCCCCTCAGGCGCCGCCTCCCCTCTCCGGCCGCCCTCCCCGTCCAGCGCCGCCTGCAGCCGCTCGGCCAACTCCGCCTTCAGCCCGCGCGTGTCGAGCCCGCGGCGGCCCAGCTCGTCCCGCAGCTCCTGCACCCGCAGCCGCCGGGGTTCCATGGCCGCCCCTCCTTCCCTCCCTCCCTCCTTTCCTCCTTCCCTCCCCGGCCCCTCACGGGATCAAAATGGCCGCCACCGCCCCCCCCTCACGGCCGCGGCCCGCGCCGCGCCGTAACGCGCGCTCCCATTGGCCCTCCCCGCCGCCCGCCCATGTAACGGCGCTTCCCATTGGTTGCCGCGTTCCGCTTCCTCCCCCCTTCTCCTCCCGCCTTCTCCTCCCCGGCCCGGGCTCCCGCTCAGCCGCGCTTTGTAAACGCGGCGCTGATTGGGCGGCGGGGGCGGGGTGAGGGTGTAAGGCGGGTGATCATTGGTTAGCGCGGCGCTTGGCCGCGCCTCTCCGCCTGAGGCGGGCTGCGCTGCTATTGGTTGAGCGCCCTGCCTGTCAGCGCGGAGGCGGGCGCAGGGGGGTAAATCTCGCTTCCTATTGGCTGTTCAGGCGCGGGAGGGGGCGAGGCCGCCCGGAGGCGGAGCCCCGGCGACCTCTCCGCGTGGTCCCGCCCCCGTTGCCCGGCAACGGAGAGCCGCGCTGCTATTGGCCGGCACGCGCTCAGCGTCGCTTTCCCATTGGCTGAGGCCACCCGCTGGGCGTGGTCTGGAGCAAACCACGCCCCAAATCTCCCCCAAGCCACGCCCCCCGA
>NW_020914156.1:0-454 GCF_003984885.1 Neopelma chrysocephalum | reverse complement strand
CCCCAGGTGACCCCACTTTCTGATGCCCAAAATCCCCTCATTTCACCTCAAAACCCCCCCTTTTTTGGGCCTTCCCCCCTCTGCATGAGGTGACCCCAATTTTTAGCCCCCAAATCACCCCGTTTCAGCCACAAACTCCCTTTTTTTTGTGGCCTTTTCCACCCTCCCCTGATGTGACCCCTCTTTTCACCCCCAAAATCTCCTCATTTCACCCCAAACCCCCTTTTTAGGGCCTATTTCCCTTTTTTTACATCCCCCCCATGACATGATGCCACTTTTTACTTCCAAAATTACATTATTTCACCTCAAACGTCCCCTTTCAGGGCCTTCCCTTCCACGCCCCCGATGTGACCCCACTTTTCAGCCCCAAAATCTCCTCATTTCACCCCAAACCCCTTTTTTTGGGTCTGTCCCTGTTTTTGTCCCCACCATGAGTTGACCCCAGTTTTTAGCC
>NW_020914155.1:0-576 GCF_003984885.1 Neopelma chrysocephalum | reverse complement strand
GACCCCAGCGAAGGTGGCTACCGCTCCAACTGGGGGGGACAGAGGGGTCATCAGGGGGGCATTGGGGTCATCAGGGGCATTGGGGTCATCAGGGGCATTGGGGTCACCAGGGGACAGAGGGGACACAGGGCTGACCCCAGCGAAGGTGGCTCCCGCTCCAGCTACGGGGGGGACACAGAGGACAGAGGGGTCATTGGGGTCATCAGGGACAGAGGGGACACGGGGCTGACCCCAACGCAGGTGGCTCCCGCTCCAGCTGGGGGACACAGGGGACAACGGGGTCATCATCAGGGGGGGCATTGGGGACACCGGGGACACCGGGGGACAGAGGAGACATTGGGGTCATCCATGTCACCATTGGGGGTGTTGGGGACACCGAGGTCACCACTGGGGTGTGGGGGACATGGGGCTGCCCCCAACGCAGGTGGCTCCCGCTCCAGCTGGGGGGGACACAGGGGACAGTGGGGTCACCGGGGGACAGAGGGGACAGCGGGGTCATCCAAGGACAGAGGGGACACCTATGTCATCAGGGGGCATTGGGGACACAAGGGTCACCACACGGGGTGGTGGGGACAT
>NW_020914154.1:0-512 GCF_003984885.1 Neopelma chrysocephalum | reverse complement strand
TCAATGGGGGTGACCTCGGGGACCCCCCTAAATTGGGGTGACCCTGGAGGGGGTCCCTTCACTTGGGAGGTGACCTGGGGGAGGAATCCCCCAAAATTGGGGTGACCTTGGGGAGGTCCCCCTTTAAATTGGGGTGACTTTGGGGAGGTCCCCCTTAAATTGGGGTGACCTTGGAGGATTTGGGGACCCCTTCATTTGGGGACAAGTTCTGGGGGGGTCACCCCTTGAATTGGGGTGACGTGGGAGGGGATCCCCTTAAATTGGGGCGACCCCCTTGAATTGGGGTGACCCGAGGGGGGTTTCCCCTTGGATTGGGGTGACTCAGGGGGGGTCCCTTAACTCGGGGTCCCCTCGGGGGGGGATGGAGGGTGAACCCTGCAGGGGTGGGGGTCTCTGGGGGGGGTCCCTCCCTCTCTGACCCCCCCTTTGTCCCCCCCAGTGCCCCACGGGCTGCTGGGCCCCGGCCCCATGAACGGCTTCCCACCCGGCCCCAAGATGCAGCACTTCCCCCC
>NW_020914153.1:0-375 GCF_003984885.1 Neopelma chrysocephalum | reverse complement strand
CCCCCCCCGTGCCCCCCAGGGGACCTGGCAGTGCCCTGGGAGTCTCAGCAGTGCCCTGGGGGTCTCTGGGGATCTCGGAGGGTCTCTAGGGGTCTCTGGGGGTCCCTGTGACCCCCCCCGTGCCCCCCAGGGGACATGGCAGTGCCCTGGAGGTCTCAGCAGTGCCCTGGGGGTCTTGGGGGGTCTCTCTGACCAGGGGGACATGGCAGTGACTTGGGGGTCTCTGGGGGTCTCAGGGGATCTTTGGGGGTCTCTGGGGGTCTCTAACCCCCCCCGTGCCCCCCCCCAGGTTTCGAGCAGCAGCGTGGGGACATGCAGGACATCGCTCGGAAGCACCGGCGGGTCCCTCACGTCCTGGCCATGGCGCTGCCCCCC
>NW_020914152.1:0-620 GCF_003984885.1 Neopelma chrysocephalum | reverse complement strand
ATGGGAGGGGCTCATATCGTGACGGGGGGGTCATATCGTGACAGAGGAGGTGATATCAGGACAGGGGGGTCGCGTTATGACAGGGGAGGGTCATATCGTGGTGCTGGGGGTCATATCGCGACGGGGAGCTCGATATTGTGACAGAGGAGGTGATATCACGACAGGGAGGTCGTATCGCGACAGGGGAGGGTCGTATCGTGATCACGGGGGTCAGATCACGATGGGAGGGTCATGTCGTGATGGGAGGGTCATGTCGCAACGGGGAGGGGTCATATCGTGACAGGGGAGGGTCATATCACGATGCTGAGGGTCATATCGTGACGAGGGGTTCGATATCGTGACAAGGGGGTCATATCGTGACAGAGGAGGTGATATCGCAACAGGGAGGGGTCACATCGTGACAGGGGAGGGTCATATCGTGGTGCTGGGGGTCATATTGTGACGGGGAGCTCGATATCGTGACAAGGGGGTCATATCGTGACAGAGGAGATAATATCGCAACGGGAGGGGCTCATATCGTGACAATGGGGTCATATCACGACAGAGGAAGTGCTATCGTGACTGAGCAGGGCCATATCGCGACATGGGAGGGTCATATCGTGGTGCTGGGGGTCATATCG
>NW_020914151.1:0-1040 GCF_003984885.1 Neopelma chrysocephalum | reverse complement strand
CCCCCCAGGAGCAGCAGGACCCCCGGGGCGGCCTCGGTGGTTTCGGGGGGGTCTCGGGGGTCTCGGGGGTCGGTGAAGCTCAGGAGCCTCTTGGTGACCCCCCCGCGGTGGTGAAGCCACTCGACGGTGAAGGGACCCCCCGGGGGGGGGGAGAGGGCGCAGTGAAGGGTCTGGGGGGTCCCCGAGACCCCCTCGAGGGTGGGGGTGAGGGTGAACAACGTCAGCGACACTGCGGGGGGGGGGGGGGAAGGGGTTGGGTTTTGGGGGGGTTTGGGGGGGGTGGGGGGGGGGGGGGGGGGTTGGGGGGGGGTTGGGGGACATTTGGGATATTCGGGTTATTTGGGGATATTTGGGGGAAAATTGAGGGGATCTTTGGGATGTTTGGGATATTATTTGGGACATTTGGGATATTTGAGGGATATTTGGGGCTATTTGGGAATATTGGGGATATTTGGGATATTTGGGGATATTTGGGGGAAAATTGAGGAGACCTTTGGGACATTGGGGACATTTGGGATATTTGGGGATATTTGGGGGAAAACTGAGGGGACCTTTGGGATATTTGGGATATTTGGAATATTATTTGGGACATTGGGGACATTTGGGAATATTGGGGATATTTGGGATATTTGGGGATATTTGGGGCAACATTGAGGGGATCTTTGGGATATTTAAGGGATATTTGGGACATTTGGGATATTCGGGTTATTTGGGGATATTTGGGGGAAAATTGAGGGGACCTTTGGGATATTTGGAATATTATTTGGGACATTGGGGACATTTGGGAATATTGGGGATATTTGAGGATATTGTGGATATTTGGGGATATTTAGGACATTGGGGACGTTTGGGATATTCGGGTTATTTGGGATATTTGGGGATATTTGGGGGAAAACTGAGGGGATCTTTGGGATATTTGAGGGATATTTGGGATATTTAGGGGAAAAATGAGGACATCTTTGGGATATGGGGGATATTTGGGATATTCGGGGATATTGGGGGGAAAATCGAGGGGATCCTTGGGATATTTGGGATATGGG
>NW_020914150.1:0-518 GCF_003984885.1 Neopelma chrysocephalum | reverse complement strand
GTGTCCCCAGGGGTGGCACAGGGGCACAGAGGGGCTGTGGGGGGACATAGGGGGGACAGTGCCACCCCCTCATCACCCCATGTGTCCCCACAGTGTCCCCAGGGGTGGCACAGGGGCACAGAGGGGCTGTGGGGGGACACGGGGGGGACAGTGCCACCCCCCTGTCACCCCGTGTGCCCCCACAGTGTCCCCAAGGGTGGCACAGGGGCACGGAGAGGGCTGTGGGGGGAGACGGGGGACACAAGGGTGGCACAGGGGCACAGAGGGGGCTGTGGGGGGACACAGGGGACACAGGGGTGCCCATGTCCCCTCACCCCACCCACGTGTCCCCCCCTGTCCCCAGTCAACAAGCGCCTGGACGAGTGGGTGACCCACGACCGCCTCGACCTCAAGAGGGTCCAGGTGCCCCGGAAGGAGGCCAAGACCCCCACCAAGAACGGGCTGCCCGGCTCCAGACCCGGCTCCCCCGACAGAGACCCGGTGAGGGGACACTGGGGACACTGGGGGGGACATCAGGG
>NW_020914149.1:0-617 GCF_003984885.1 Neopelma chrysocephalum | reverse complement strand
TCCACCCTGGAATCCCAAAAACACACCTGGGACCCCCAACCCCCCCCGGGGACCCCTTAAAACTCCTCTGGGACCCCAAAAAACCACCCTGGGAGTCCCAAAAACACCCCTGGGACCTCAAAATCCACCCTGGGACCCCAAAAAACCACCCTGGGACCCCCAAAAACTCCTCTGGGACCCCCCACACCAACCCTGGGACCCCCAAATCCCACCTGGGACCCCCAGAAACCATCCTGGGAGCCCAAAAAACCCACCCTGGGACCCCTCAAAACCACCCTGGGACCCCCAAACGTCCTCTGGGACCCCCCAAAAAACCCTTCTGGGACCCCAAAAAACCATCCTGGGACCCCCAAATGCACCCTGGGATCCCCAAAAATTCCTCTGGGACCCCAAAATTCACGCTGGGACCCCAAAACCCCTCCTGGGACCCCGAAATTCACCCTGGGACCCCCAAAATCCACCCCCGGGACCCCCAAAATCCCTCCTTCATCCTCCTCAGGAACCCCTAAATCCCCCCCAAGAAACCACAAATGCCCCCCAAACCTCCCCAGGACCCCCCAGGACCCCCCAAATCCTCCCAGGACCCCCCAAAATCTGCTCTAAACCCCCCCAGGACT
>NW_020914148.1:0-834 GCF_003984885.1 Neopelma chrysocephalum | reverse complement strand
TGTCCCCCCTGTCCCCAAAGTGTCCCTCCTGTCCCCAGAGTGTCCCCCCTGTCCCCAAGTGTCCCCCTGTCCCCAGGCTGTCCCCCTCACCCCAGGGTGTCCCCAGTGTCCCTCCTGTCCCCCAGCGTCCCTCCTGTCCCCAAGTGTCCCTCCTGTCCCCAGAGTGTCCCCAAGTGTCCCCCTGTCCCCCCTCACACATCCACGATGAGCACAGAGTGTCCCCAGGCTGTCCCCCTGTCCCCAGTGTCCCCCCTGTCCCCAGGGTGTCCCCAGAGTGTCCCCAAGTGTCCCCTGTCCCCTCACACATCGACGATGAGCACGGAGTGTCCCCAGCGCCGGTGCTGCGCCAGCTCCTGGAGGTACCGGGGGTCACTCGTGGGCACCTCCAGATCCTCCACCACGTGCAGCTTGTCCTGGGGGGGCACAGGGGGGGTGGCACCGCGTCCCCAATGCCCCCAAACCCCCCCAGAGCCTCCCCAGAACCCCCCCTGACCTGCATGAGCTTGACAGTGAGGGCCACCTTGAGCCCCAGCACCCGAACCTTCATGGGCAGCATGTAGAAGTAGCTGGTGGGGCCCCGGGGCCCGTGGGCGATGCCCCCTGAAAGGAGAGGGGGGTCAGGGAGGGGGGTGTGACCCCCCCTCAGGCCTCCCTGGGGGTCCTGGAGCCCCCCCAAAAAAGGACTCACCCCCCCTCCAGATGGATGACTGGATACTGCCCTTATGTGCCCACCCCGTGCCCTTTTGGGGGTCCCAGAACCCCCCCAAAGGGACTCACGCCCCCTCCAGATGAATGACTGGATACTGTCATGCTGTACCCACCCCATGCCCACCC
>NW_020914147.1:0-756 GCF_003984885.1 Neopelma chrysocephalum | reverse complement strand
TTTATAGGTGTGGGGGAGGGGTGTTATGGGTGGGGGAGGGGCAGAGGTGAGGGGGAGGGGTTTTATGGGTGGGGGAGGGACAGAGGTGAGGGGGAGGGGCCTAGTGGGTGGGGGGGAGGGGTAGAGGTGAGAGGAGGGGCTTTATGGGTGTGGGGGAGGAGCAGAGGTGAGGGGGAGGTGCCGTATGGGTGGGGGAGGGGCCAAGCAGGGAAGTGGGTAGGGCAAGAGGGAGGGGGCGTGGCAGGGGCACGGCCTGGCGCGATGGGCGTGTCCCGGCACGAGGGAGGGGCTTTTGTCCGAGAGGGCGTGGCCAAAGCAGGGCGTGACCAACAGAGAAAGGATGGGGCAGGGCTTTTGTCCGGGGGGGCGTGTCCCGCAGCAGCGAGCGGGGTCCGCGGCGGGCGTGTCCCGATCTGACCGCGCCCTTCCCTCAGCCCCGCCCAGGCCCCGCCCCCCGGAGCAGGACTCCGCCTACCAGGAGCTGCAGGGCGCTCGCGCGGACCTTTACAGCGAGCTCAAGCGCTGAGCCACGCCCCTTCCCCGCCCAACCCGCCAATAAACCGTTCCTTTTGCCCGTTCTGCTGCGATTTGGCTCCCCAAAAAATATAATTCTTCTTTTTTTCCCCCCACTTCCGTGTTCGGGTCGTCGGCGGGGGGAAGGCGCTGTCGGGTGACGTCATCCCGGCGCGCCGGAAGCGGGAGGCGCGGGGCGGGCGGAAGTTCCCTCAGCGCTTCCCCGGCCATGATGGCGGCGGC
>NW_020914146.1:0-723 GCF_003984885.1 Neopelma chrysocephalum | reverse complement strand
CCAACCAGCCCGGGGGGGTCAGGGCTGTGTTTACACACCCAGGGCACCGGGACAATGTCACACAGGGGGAATGTCCCCTCTGCCACTCGTTAACCAGGGAAAACCCATCCCAGCCAACTCTCCTGGAGGGGAAAACCAGGATCCAAACAGAGCAGCCACCCCGTTCCCTTTGGGGAAAGGCAGAATCCCCCAAAAAACAACGACATAATTATGGAACTCTGGCTCCCCTAAGATTTGGGAAGTGTCCCGTGTCCCTCAGCTTCCTGGAAGGGGTCAGACCTCGACTAAAAGCAGGAAAGTGGGGGGAATAAAACCCCAAATCTCTGGGCCATGGTCTCAGGTTTGGGAAGGAATTGGGAAGAGGGACACACACACACACAGGGCTCTGTCCCATGGGATGGGACACAGGGGGGAGTGGGAGAGAGGAAATCCAAGGACATGGGCTGGGAACGGCCTCCTGGGCATGGGGACACACAGACATGGGGACATGGGGACACAGGAACAGGTGGACACAGGGACATGGGGATATCTGGACATGGGGACACATGGACATGGGGACATGGGGACACAGGAACACCTGGACACAGGGACATGGGGACACAGGAACACCTGGACACAGGGACATGGGGATATCTGGACATGGGGACACAGGGACATGGAGACTATGGGGACACTGGGACACCTGCACAAAGAGCCCATGGGGACACCTTCCCCAGCCCCCCC
>NW_020914145.1:0-386 GCF_003984885.1 Neopelma chrysocephalum | reverse complement strand
GGGCAGGTTTTGGGTGGGGCTTGGGGGTATTGGGGAATTCGGGGGGGTCTGGGGGGGCGTTGGTGGGTTTTAGGGGGGATTTGGAGGAGGTTGGGGGGTTTCAGAAGCGTTGGTGGGGTTTGGGAGGGGATTTAGGAGGGGGGGTTGGTGTTTTTGGGGGTGTTTTGGGGGGAATTTTGGAGGGGCGATTTTTGGGAGGGGTTTGGGGGTGCTGGGGGGGGGTTGGGGGGGGTTTTCCCTCACGTATTTGGGGGAGGAGGGTTTCTGCTCCTGGGGGGTCCGGGGGCTCTGTGGCCGTGCCCGGGCCCGGGGGGCGGGGGGGGGGGGGCGGTCGGGGGGGGGGGGGGGGCCAGGGGGGCTCAGGGACACCCCAAAACCTGGGAGAC
>NW_020914144.1:0-354 GCF_003984885.1 Neopelma chrysocephalum | reverse complement strand
AAATCCCCTGGGACCCTCCACCCTGGGCCCCCCACTGGGATTTACTGGGACCCCCTCCCAGAACTCCCCCATCTCGGACTTCGCCCCCCCCTTTCCCGGGTGCCAGATGGTTACTGGGAGCACTGGGATCACTGGGAGAGGTCCGGTTCCGGCCCCCCTCCCCTCCCATTCCCCCCCCCTCCTTTTTTCCCCAGGGATCGACTTCAAGATCCGGACTGTGGACATCGATGGGAAGAAGATCAAACTGCAGATCTGGTGAGTTGGGGGTGGGAGGGTCTGGGGGGGATCACTGGGTGAGGGGGGGGGTGTGAGGGGGTGGTGGGGACCCCCTAAATTCCCCCAAATCCCCTCAAA
>NW_020914143.1:0-768 GCF_003984885.1 Neopelma chrysocephalum | reverse complement strand
TCACCCGCTGCGGGAATGGAGCGGGGGGACCCCGCGCGGGGGCAGCGGTGGGGGGGTCACGGCGGCTCTCGGTGGGGCGGGCGGTGACCGGCCCCGGGGGTCCCGCACCGCCCGCAGCTCGGAGCGGGGCTCGGGGCGGCCGCCGGGGGTCCCGGGGGCTGCAGCGACTGCCCGGGATGCGCTGCCTTGGGCGGGGGTCCCGCCCGGCGCGGAGCCCAAGGGGGGGGATGAGGAGTTCGGCCCTGGGGGTCCCGCCCGGGGGAAGCCCGAGCTGGGGGAGCTGCGCAGCGGAAGGCGGGACCGGGCAGCGGGACCCGGGGGGGATGCGGTGCCCGGGGGCATGCGGTGCCTGTGCCCGGGGGGATGCGGGGCCCGGGTCCGGGGGGGATGCGGTGCCCAGCCCCGGGTCCCGCCCGGCGGGGACTTGGAGCGGGACTCGATGTTCTGCGGCCGCAGTTGGACGGGGGTCCCCCCGGGGGTCCCGCCCGGCGGGGAACTCAAGCGGGGTCCGCAGCGCAGCCGAGGGGCGGAGTGTCCGCGGCGGAGCGACCCGGGGAGATGCGGGAGGATGATGCGGGGGGAACCCGGGGCTTGGCGGGGGACCCCAGGGGTCTCAAGCGGGGTCTGCAGCACGACACAGGTGGGGAACTCGCCAGCGGGGCCGGGGGAGGACGCGGTGCTCGGTGCGGGGGTCCCGCCGGGGGGATGCGGTTCCCAGTCCCGGGGCAGGACGCGGTGCGGGGTCCGGGGGTCGCACCCGGCCCTGCA
>NW_020914142.1:0-1489 GCF_003984885.1 Neopelma chrysocephalum | reverse complement strand
GGATTTTTCCCCTCAATTTTGGCTTTTCTCCCCTCCAATTTTGGGGATTTTTCTCACTAATTTTGGGCTCCCACCCAAAAAAATTTTGTGATTTTTTTCCCCTCAATTTTGGGGTTTTTTCCCTCCAATTTGGGGATTTTTCCCACTCATTTCGGGGCTCCCCCTCCCCCAAAATTTTGGGATTTTCCCCCTCAATTTTGGGTTTTTTCCCTCCAATTTTGGGGATTTTTCCCACTAATTTTGAGCTCCCCACTCCCCAAAATTTTGGGATTTTTCCCCTCAATTTTGTTTCTTTTCCCCTCCCAATTTTGGGGATTTTTCCCACTCATTTTGGGCTCCCCCCCCACCCCAAATTTTGGGATTTTTCCCTTCAATTTTGGGGTTTTCCTCCCAATTTTGGGGGGATTTTCCCTGAATTTTGGGGGATTTTCCCCCCAATTTTGGGGTTCCCCCCCCGCTAAATTTTGGTTCCTCCCCCAAATTTTGGGATTTTTCCCCTCAATTTTGGATTTCCCTCCCCCCCAAATTTTGGGATTTTCCCCCGAATTTTAGGATTTTTTTTTCCCCCCCAATTTTGGGATTTTTTCCCATAATTTTGGGGTTTTCCTCCCGATTTTGGGGGGGGGGTCCCTGAATTTTGGGGGGTTTTCCCGGAATTTTGGGGGTTCCCCTCCCAATTTTAGTTCCCGCCCCAAATTTTGGGATTTCCCCCCTCCAGTTTTGGGGTTTCCCTCAATTTGGGATTTTTTTTTCCTCCAATTTTGGGATTTTTTCCCCTTAATTTTGAGATTTTTCCCCTTAATTTTGGGGGGTTTTCCCTGAATTTTGGGGGTTTTTCCCCAATTTTGGAGGGGATTCACCCCTAATTTTGGTTCCCCCCCAATTTTGGGATTTTCCCCCTCAATTCTGGGATTTTTCCCCCCCAAATTTTGGGGTCCCCCCCCCAATTTTGAGGTTCCCCCCCCCTCCAAAATTTGAGGATTTTCCCTCTAATTTTGGCATTTTTCCCCTTGATTTTGGGGGTTCCCCCCCAATTTTGGGGTTCCCCTCTCCCTAAATTTTGGGATTTTCCCTCCCAATTTTGGGATTTTCCCCAAAATTTTCCCTTTTTTCACCTTTTTTTCCATTATTTAAAACATTTATTATTGTTGGGGGGGGTCACACGTTGCCCCCCCCTTTATAATTTGGGGTGTCCCCCCTCCCTCCCCCCCAAAATTTCAGGGTTTCCCCCCCAATTTTGGGATTTTTCCCCAAAATTTTCCCTTTTTTCGCCTTTTTTCCCCATTATTTAAAACATTTATTTTTTTGGGGGGGGGTCACACGTTGCCCCCACCCCCCCTTTAATTTTAGGGGCTCCACCCCCCCAAAATAACCCCTCCCCCCCCTTAATCTCCGTCCCCCTCCCCCCAAATTGGGGGGGGTCGTTTCTTTATTTTTTTTGCTTTTTTTCTGTTTTTATTTATTGCACTTTTTTTTTTCGGGGGGGGGG
>NW_020914141.1:0-1964 GCF_003984885.1 Neopelma chrysocephalum | reverse complement strand
CCTGACCCCTCCGTCCCCCCATGCCCTGAGGGGCACCAGCCCTGACACCCCCCCACAGCCCCCCCATGCTCGGCCAGGCACCCCCACCCCAACCCTGCTGTGCCCCCTGAGCCCCCCGTGCCCCCCCGTGCCCCCCGTGCCCCCCGACCCCCCTTACTCTTGGCGTGCTGGGGGGGGCACCCGTCCAGTGCCTGCTCGAACAGGTCCCGCGCCCGCTCCAGCTTCCGGCCCCCGTAACGCGCCACGAACTTGGACAGGTACGTGAGCCACAGGTCACCCACGTGCGGCCACCGGAACAGGGCGATGCCACGTTCATATGCCTGGGGACACACGGGGACAGGGACAGGTACGTGAGCCACAGGTCACCCACTGCGACCACCGGAACAGGGCGATGCCACGTTCGTACGCCTGGGGACACACGGGGACAGTGACACAGGAACAGGGACACACAGGGACAGGGACACGAGCCACAGATCACCCACTGCGGCCACCAAAACAGGGGGATGCCACACTCATAGGCCTGGGGACACGGGGACAGGGACGCTGTCACCACCAGGATAGGGACAGTGTCACCAACGGGGATGTGAAAACAAGAACAGTATCACCACTGGGACAAGGACAGCGTCACCACAGGGACAGTGTCACCACTGGGACAAGGACAGTGTCACCACAGGGACAGGGTCACCACTGGAACAAGGACAGTGTCACCAACAGGGATGTGGTCACAGGTACACTGTCACCACAGGGACAGTGTCACCAGTGGGACAGGGCAATGCCACATTCCTGTGCCTGAGAGGACAGAGGGACGTAGGGACACAGACACGGCACAGGGTCACCCCCGGGTGCTGCCCTGACACCGTGTCACTGCCTGGCACCACTGTCACCATCTGGCATCATCTGTCCCTGACACTGACATTGTCCCCCTGACACTACTGTCACCCCTGTCACCACCCTGTCACTACCCTGCTGTCCCTGGCAGCACCCTGACAACACTGTCACCACCCTGTCACCGCTGTCACCACCCTGCCACCGCCACTGCCACCCCAAAACAGATGTCCCTGCTCTGTCACCACTGTCATCACCCTGCCACCACCACTGCCACCCCAATACTGATGTCCCCATCCTGTCACCGCTGTCACCACCCTGCCACTGCCACTACCACCCCAAAACAGATGTCCCTGCTCTGTCACCACTGTCACCACCCTGCCACTGCCACTGCCACCCCAATACTAATGTCCCCATCCTGTCACTGCTGTCACCACCCTGCCACTGCCACTACCACTACCACAGATGTCCCTGCCCTGTCACTGCTGTCACCACTCTGCCACCACTGTCACCACCCTGTCACTGCTGTCACAGCCCTGTCACTGCCACCATCCTCCTGCCACCGCTGTCACCACCCCTGCCATCCCCCCCACATCACCCTGCCACCGCTGTCACCCTGATCCCTGGCACAACTGCTGTCAATGCTGCCAACACTGTCACCTCCTGTCACTGCTGCCACCCCCTGTCACCCCCCCCGTTGCCAGGAGCCCCGGGGCCACCCCAGGGTGTCGTGCCCATGGTGCCCCCACAGCCCTCCCTGGACACAGGGTCACCACCCTGTCCCCAACCCCCACCCTGGGGTGTCCCATCCAACTCCTCCAGCCACGGGGTGTCCTCTGTCACCTTGACAGTGTCCCCAAGTGTCCCCAGCCTCCCCTGTCACCTCAAAGCTGTCTCCAAAGTGGCTGCGCTCCTCCAGCCGGGGGGTGTCCCCAGTCCCCTCTGCCTGTCCCCAGCTGTTCCCTCGGGGTGCCCTCAGCATCCTCAACTCTGAGCTGTCCCAGGCTGTCCCCAGGTGTCCCCTGTCACCTTGAAGCTGTCCCCGAAGCGCCCGTGCTCCTCCAGCCACGGGGTGTTCCCAGGCCCCCGGCTGTCCCCAGGCTGTCCCCAGGTGTCCCCTGTCACCCTGAAGCTGTCCC
>NW_020914140.1:0-1086 GCF_003984885.1 Neopelma chrysocephalum | reverse complement strand
GGTGTCCCCGTGCCGGGACAGCCCGTGTTGTCCCCCAGGAACAGGTCCCCTCATTGTCACCCCATTGTCACCTCATTGTCACCTCCCTGTCACCTCCCTGTCAACTCATTGTCACCTCCCTGTCACCTCATTGTCACCCCATTGTCACCTCGCTGTCACCTCCCTGTCACCTCATTGTCACCCCATTGTCACCTCATTGTCACCCCGTTGTCACCCCGTTGTCACCTCGTTGTCACCTCCCTGTCACATCATTATCACCTCATTGTCACCTCGTTGCCACCGCGTTGTCACCGCCCTGTCACCTCATTGTCACCTCGTTGTCACCTCCCTGTCACATCATTATCACCCCATTGTCACCTCATTGTCACCTCGTTGCCACCGCGTTGTCACCGCCCTGTCACCTCATTGTCACCTCATTGTCACCTCCCTGTCACCTCGTTGTCACCTCGTTGTCACCTCTTTATCAACTCATTGACACTCATTGTCACCTCATTGTCACCTCAATGTCACCCTATTGTCAACCCATTGTCACCCCATTGTCACCTCATTGTCACCTCAATGTCACCTCATTGTCACCTCGTTGTCACCTCTTTATCAACTCATTGTCACCTCATTACCACCTCTTTGTCACCCCATTGTCAACTCATTGTCAACCCATTGTTACCTCCCTGTCACCCCATTGTCACCTCATTGTCACCCCATTGTCACCTCCCTGTCACCTCATTGTCCCCCCATTGTAACCTCATTGTCACCCCATTGTCACCTCATTGTCACCCCGTTGTCACCCCATTGTCACCTCCCTGTCACATCATTATCACCCCATTGTCACCCCGTTGTCACCTCCCTGTCACCTCCCTGTCACCCCATTGTCACCCCATTGTCACCTCCCTGTCACCTCATTGTCACCTCCCTGTCACCCCATTGTCACCCCTATTATCGCCTCAATGTCACCCCATTGTCACCCCATTGTCACCTCCCTGTCACCCCATTGTCAACCCATTGTCACCCCAATGTCACCTCATTGTCAACCCATTGTCACCCCATTGTCACCTCCCTGTCACCCCGTTGTCACCTCATTGTCACCTC
>NW_020914139.1:0-486 GCF_003984885.1 Neopelma chrysocephalum | reverse complement strand
CACCAAGAACCCCCCAAAACTCCCGGGTACCCCCAAAAAGGGGCATCGCCTCCTCCACCATGAGCACACCCCCCCTCAGACGGGCACCCCCCAAAAGGAGGGACCCCAGACCCCCCTTATGGGGTCCCTGCCCCCCCCAGACCCTCCAGCCCCCCCCCCCCCAAGGAGGGGCCCCCGGTTTGGGGGTGCCGGGGGGGGTCCCTTTGTGTGTCCCCCCCTCCCCGCGGGTCCCTACCTGGGCGGGGGTCGCGGTGGCTCCGGGTGGGTGTCGGGCCGTGTCCCCTCCGCGTGTCCCTGGAGCCGCCCCCGCCCGGGGGGGGGGGGGTTTTTGCCCCCGGGGGTGTCCCACACACCCCCCCCCGTGCCCCCCCCCCCCCGGCGGGGGGACAGCGAGGGGGCAGCGAGGGGACAGCGGGGGGACAGCGGGGCCACCGCCGACCCGGGCTGGGAGGGCACCGCACACTGGGGACCCCCGGGCTGCGCTCC
>NW_020914138.1:0-911 GCF_003984885.1 Neopelma chrysocephalum | reverse complement strand
GATGGGGGGACACGGACGGGGGGACACAGGGGGAAACGAGAGAGCATCCAGGACAGGCTCCAGGAAACATTGGATAGGGGGACACAGGGGACAGAGGGACAGAGGGACATGGGACAGTGTCCAGGGCGAGCTCCAGGAGACACTGGGTGGGGGGACACGGACAGGAGGACACAGGGACAGTGTCCAGGATGAGCTCCAGGAGACCTTGGATGGGGGGACACGGGGGACGCAGATGTGGAACATGGATGGGGGGACACAGGGACAGTGTGTGACCTCAGACAGTGGGACATGGGGGGCCGTGGGACATCCCTGATGTCCCCCCGTGTGTGACCTCAGATGAGGGGTCAGGGGGGGCTGTAGGACCCCCCTGAGGTCCCCGATGTGCCCCGCAGAGTTCGAGGCCGCGCGCAAACGCGCCAAGAAGGCGAAGCAGGCCTTCGAGCAGATGAAGAAGGAGAGGTTCGACCGCTTCAACTCCTGCTTCGAGGCCGTGGCCACCAACATCGACGAGATCTACAAGGCCCTGTCCCGAAACAGCAGCGCACAGGTCAGGGACAGGGCACGGCACCTGGCACACCTGCCCGGGGCTGGCACACCTGGGCAGGGCTGGCACACCTGTACAGGGCTCACATGGGGCTGGCACACCTGGGCGGGGCGGGCACAGCACCCACCTGGCACCACCCTGGCACACCTGGGTGGGGCTGGCACACCTGTACAGGGCGGGCACAACACCCACCTGGCACTGCCCTGGCACACCTGGGCGGGGCTGGCACACCTGTGCAGGGCTCACATGGGGCTGCCACACCTGTACAGGGCTCCTATGGAACTGGCACACCTGGGCAAAGCTCACACAGGGCTGGCACACCTGGGCAGGGCTCACATGGGGCTGGCACACCTGGGCGGGGCCTGCA
>NW_020914137.1:0-510 GCF_003984885.1 Neopelma chrysocephalum | reverse complement strand
ATCCTTCATGGACACCCCAAAATCAATCACGGCCCCCCCGAAGTGGGGGGACACCCCAAAATTAATCACGGCCCCCCAAACAACCCCAAAATCAATCACAGCCCCCCCAGGGTGGGGGGGACACCCCAAAATCAATCACGGCCCAAAACGACCCCAAAAACACTCAATCCCCCCCCAAAACAACCCCAAAAACATTCACTCCCCCCAAAAAACCCTCTGAAACATTCACGCTCAAAAAAATCCCAGAAAAACCCCAAAAACATTCACACCCCCAAAAACACCCCGGAAAAACCCCAGAAACATTCACACCCCCCAAAAAAAAACCCAAAAAGGTTCACACCCCCAAAAAATCCTAGAAAAACCCCAAAACATTCACATCCTTCATGGGACACCCCAAAATCACTCCCAGTCCCCAGAACGATCCCAAAAGCACTCACCCCCACCCCAAATTGTCCCTTCACCCCCGAAATTCCCTCTTAAATCCCTCCCCAAACACCCCAAATTCCCCCC
>NW_020914136.1:0-1111 GCF_003984885.1 Neopelma chrysocephalum | reverse complement strand
CCCCCCCCTCAAACCTGCGGTGCTGCTGGAGGAGGGGGCTCCCCTTGAGGGGGAGGAGGTTCCCTCCATCCATGGGGTCTCCCCTGGGTGGGAGGGGTCTCCCATGGGTGGGGAGGGGTCTCGGGGACCCCTCTGTGCCCCCCTGAGCCCTCGTACCCCCCCCCAAAATCATGGTGCTAATGGAGGAGGGGTCTCCCCTGGGTGGGGGGGTCTCCCATGGGTGAGGAGGGGTCTCCCCTGGGTGGTGTGGGATGGGGTGGGGGGGCTCCCCTGGGTGGGGGGGTTCCCATGAGTGGGGGGGGCTCCCATGGGAGGAGGGGGGGCTGCCATGGGTGGGGAGGGGTGTCAGGGACCCCCTTGTGCCCCCCCCAAGCTTGCGGTGCTGCTGGAGGAGGGGGCTCCCCTTTTGGGGGGGGCCTCCCCTGGATCCAGGGGGTCTCCCCTGGGTGGGTGAGGCATCCCATGGGTGAGGAGGGGTCTCGGGGACCCCTCCTGACCCCCCCGTTCCCCCCCCAGGCCGCGGTGCTGCTGGAGCAGGAGCGGCAGCAGGAGATGGCCAAACTGACCCCCCCACCACCCCCCACCCCTCGTGTGCCCCCCGAGGGGACCCCCCTGGGCACCCCCCTGGGCACCCGGACCCCGCTGGCACCCAGAGGTGAGGGGGCACCCCTGGGGGGGTGGGACACCGTGGGGGGGGTGGGACACACCGTGGTGGTGTCCTGTCACACCTCCCCTTGTGTCCCCCCCATGTCACCCGTATGTCACCCCTGTGTTCATCTCGTGCCACTTCTGTGTCCACCTGCCACCTTTCTGTTCTCCCCACGTCACCGAGTCCCCTCCTCGTGTCACCCTCGTCCCCCCATGTCCTCCCTGTGTCCCCCCATGTCCCCCCTGTCCCCCCCATGTCAGCTCTAGGTCCCCACCATGTCCCCTCTGTGTTCCCCTGTGTCCTCCCATGTCCCCCCCATGTCCCCCTATGTCCCCCCACGTCACTCTTATGTTACCCGTGTCTATCTCATGTCACCCATGTGCTCCCCCTGCCACCCTTCTGTTCTCCCTATGTCCTCCTGTGTCCGCTTCTCGTGTCACCCTTGTCCCCCATGTCCTCCCT
>NW_020914135.1:0-589 GCF_003984885.1 Neopelma chrysocephalum | reverse complement strand
ATCGCCGCCATCACCTCGTGCTGCACCGACTCCTCCAGGCCCCGGATCCTCCCGATGTGCTCTGGGGGGGTTTGGGGGTCATTTGGGGTCTCTGGGGGGGTCAGGACCCCCCAAAACCCCTCCAGCGACCCCCAAACCCCTCCAGGGAGCCCCCAAACCACCCCAGGACTCCCCAAACCTTCCCAACACCTTCCAGGGACCCCCTAAACCCCCCCAGGACCCCCAAAACCTTCCCAACACATCCAAAGGACCCCCTAAATTCCCCCAGGACACCCCAAAACCCCCCAGGGACCCCCCAAACCACCCCAAGGACCCCCCAAACCTTCCCAACACCTCCCAGGGATCCTCCAAACCCCTCCAGGAACCCCCCAAACCTTCCCAAAAGCCCCCCAGGGACCTCCCAAACCCCCCCAAGGACCCCCCAAACCTTCACAACACCCCCCAGGGACACCCAGGGACCCCCCAAACCTTCCCAACATCCCCAAAACCCCCCCAATGACCCCCCAAACCCCCCCAGGGAACCCCCAAACCTTCCCAACACACCCCAGGGACCCTCCAAACCCCTCCAGGGACCCCCCAAACCCCCCCC
>NW_020914134.1:0-402 GCF_003984885.1 Neopelma chrysocephalum | reverse complement strand
CCCCCCCAGTGCCCCTTTTTGGGGTCCCCTCTCACGTGTCGGGAGATGAAGCAGGACATGGGGCCGATCTCGGTGAACAGCCCGACCTGGGGGGGCACCAGGGACACAAATGGGGGGGGGTCACGGCCCCTGCAGACCTTCAGGACCCCCAGGAACCCCCAGATTGTCACCTGGTTGATCTTGGACCCCCCCAGGCCCCACCTTGTTGACCTGGGTGACTCCAGGCCCCCCAAATTGTCACCTTTTTGACCTGGGTGACCTCAGGAACCCCCCAGGCCCCCCTAGAGGACCCTCCAGGCCACCCAAATTGACACCTTGTTGACCTGGGTGACCCCAGGCCCCACCTTGTTGACCTGGGTGACCCCAGGAACCCCCCAGGACCCCCCAAATTGTCACTTTGTT
>NW_020914133.1:0-604 GCF_003984885.1 Neopelma chrysocephalum | reverse complement strand
CCCCCAAACCCCCCAAATCCCCCAAAACCCCCCCAAAACCCCCTCAGGCCCCCCCACCTTGAGGATGGGGACGTTCTCCTGCCCCCCCTTGAAGACGGCCCTGTTGCAGAGCCCCGCGATGTGACTCAGGGCCACCCAGGTCGGGGAGCTCTTGTCGAAGGCCGTGCCTGGGTTTGGGGGGGGACACACGGTCAGACCCCCGCCCCCGACAGCCCTCGGTGTCCCCCAGGGCCCTCCAGTGCCCCCCAGTAGCCCCCAGTCCTCAATGGCCTCCAGCATCCCCCTTATCCCCCAATAGCCCCCGAAAAAAACCCAGTAGCCCCCAGTGCCCCCCAGTACCCTCCAGTGTCCCCCCGTAGCCCCCAGTGCCCCCCAGTGCCCCCCAGTGCTCCCCAGTAGCCCCCAGTGCCCCCCAGTGTCCCCCAGTACCCCCAGTAGCCCCCCAGTATCCTCCAGTGTCCCCAGTAGCTCCCAGTACCCCCCAGTATCCCCCAGTGCCCCCCACATCCCCCCAGTGCCCCCCCCCAGCCCCGAATACCCTCCAATACCCCCCATTTCCCCCCCATAACCCCCCATTTCCCGCCTCCCCCCAGCCCTCCCCGCC
>NW_020914132.1:0-337 GCF_003984885.1 Neopelma chrysocephalum | reverse complement strand
CCCCCCCCATCTCCAGGACCCCCATAACACCTGGATCCCCCTCAAAACCATCCAGATCCCACTCCTGGGACATCCTGGGACATCCTGGGACATCCCAAACCCCTCTGTCCCCGAGCTTCGAGGTGTCCCCGAATCACCTCCATCCCTTCTCCCCAAAAAACCTTCACCCTCCCCATCTCCAGGACCCCCAAAACACCCGGATTTCCTAAAAAACACCTGGATCCCACTCCTGGGACATCCTGGGACATCCCCAAACCCCTTCTGTCCCTCTGTCCCTGAGCTTCGAAGTGTCCCCAAATCACCTCCATCCCTTCTCCACCAGCTTCCCCCCCAAAAA
>NW_020914131.1:0-578 GCF_003984885.1 Neopelma chrysocephalum | reverse complement strand
GAAAAGTCATTTCCACTCCCCCCAGCACTGCCCAGGGAATCCTTTCCTGTGTCCCCAAGTGCCACATCCACGGGGATGTTTTCCAGGATCCAACCTGGAACTCCCATGGGACCATGAATCCGAGGAGGGGACAGGGAGAGGGGACAGAAACGGGGTTAGGGGGACCCCAAAACCCCCAGATATACCCCAAAATCACGCAAAATACCCCCCAGAGCCACCCAAAATACACTCAACCCCCCTAAAACAGCCAAAACCACCCAAAATCCCCCAGAGCTGCCCAAAATACCCCAGGAGCCCCCAAACACCCCCCAGGAGCCCCCAAACATACCCCAGGAGCCCCCAAACATCCCCCAAGAGCCCCCAGACACCACCCAGGAGCCCCCAAACACACCCCAGGAGCCTCCAAACATCCTCCAGGAGCCTCCAAACATCCTCCAGGAGCCCCCAAACATCTCCCAAGAACCCCCAGACACTCCCCAGGAGCCCCCAAACATCCCCCAGGAGCCCCAAACATCCCCCAGGAGCCCCCAGACACCCCCCAGGAGCCCTCAGACACCCCCAGGAGCCCCCAAACACCC
>NW_020914130.1:0-487 GCF_003984885.1 Neopelma chrysocephalum | reverse complement strand
CGCGCTAGGCCCCGCCCCCGAGAGAAGCCACGCCCCACACCACCTCCCGCGCCCCCTCAGAAGCTGGCCTGCAGCACCGTGATTCTGATTGGCCGCCCGGCCGCGCCCTCGCGCCCCCGGCCACGCCCCCCCGCCCCCGCCCGCCGCCGCGGCGACGCCTCATTGGCCGCGGGCGCGGAGGAGCTCGGCGTCCGATTGGCCGCGGGGTGTCGCTCCGGCTCGCGCTGGGCTGCGGCGGGGCGGGGCTTCCGAGGGCTCCGCCCTGCGGGGGGCGGGGTCATAAGGGGAGGGCGGGGCTTTTCTCGCCCAGGGGGCGGGGCGGGGGCGGGGCCGGACCCACCTGCGGGAGCGGTTTCGGGGTCGGGGGTGCCCCGGGGCCGCTCTGGGGGTACCGCGGGGACCCCCCGAGCCGGGGGCTCCTCTTGCGCTGGGGACACCTGCGGGAGGGCACAGGAGGGATCGATGGTGCAGCCTGAGCCGCGGCGTC
>NW_020914129.1:0-308 GCF_003984885.1 Neopelma chrysocephalum | reverse complement strand
GGGGGGACACACATGGATTGGGGGGCACATAAGGATTGGGGGGACACATGGATTGGGAGACACACATGGGTTGGAGGGGCACAGTTTGGGGGATGCATGAATTGGGGGGGCACATATGGATTGGGGGGGCACAATTTGGGGGACATATGTGGATTGAAGGACAAACATGGATTGGTGGGACACAGTTTGGGGGACGCATGGATTGGGGACACACATGGTTTGGGGGGGGGACACATCCAAGGACTGGGGGAGTCACTAACACCCCCCGTCATCCCGGCAGGCTCCGGGGACATGGATGGGCTGCCAAA
>NW_020914128.1:0-372 GCF_003984885.1 Neopelma chrysocephalum | reverse complement strand
CATCCTGGGAGCCCCAAAATCATCTCCAGGGCACCCCAAAACCCCCCTGACCCCAAAAACCCTTCACAAAACCCCCCAGAACTCTTTACAAACAACCCAAATCCGTCCTAATCTCGCCCTACAAAGAGATCTCCAAGGCTTGTGTGGGGTCCTGCGAGGCCAAACAGGCTGTGAGTGACCCCAAAACCATCCTGGGAGCCCCAAAATCATCCCCAGGGCACCCCAAACCCCTCTGACCCCAAAAACCCTTCACAAAACCCCGAAAACTCTTCCCAGACCCCCTAAATCCACCCCAATCTCGCCCTACAAAGAGATTCTCAAGGCCTGTGTGGGGTCCTGCGAGGCCAAACAGGCTGTGAGTGACCCCAAAAC
>NW_020914127.1:0-551 GCF_003984885.1 Neopelma chrysocephalum | reverse complement strand
ATGGGGTGCCCATAGGGAGCCATGGGGTGCAGTGGGGAGCCATGGGGTGACTCTGCTGTCCCTGTTGTCCCCTCCCCAGGCAGCGTCCGGCGCTGGGGGAGTGCCTGGCCCGGCTGGCCGCCGCCATGCCCGTGGCCTTCCTGGAGCCGCAGCTCAACCACCTGAACCCCTGCTCCGTGTACAGCACCAAGAGCGCCCGCGAGCGAGCACGTGGGTCACCTGCGGCACCCCCGGGTCACCCCCGTGTCACCCCTGTCCCCCCCGTGTCACCTGTGTCACCCCCTGTGTCACCCCTGTCCCCCCCATGTCACCTGTGTCACCCCCGTGTCACCCCTGTCCCCCCTGCATCCCCCTGTGAGCGTCACCCTCCCTGTCACCCGTGCCACCCCTGTGTCACCTTCGTCACCCTCCCCTTTGGGTGCCCTCCATGCCATGGGGTGTCCCCTGACCCCTGTCCCCCCCCAGTTCTGGGTCTCCCCAGGCAGGTGGAGGAGCTGTGCCCCTGATGCCATGGGGTGCCCCCCACGCTGTGGGTGACCCCTGACCCGTGT
>NW_020914126.1:0-1369 GCF_003984885.1 Neopelma chrysocephalum | reverse complement strand
TGGGGGAGGGGCTTGAAAAGGGGAGGGGTTTGAGGGGTGGGGGAGGGACCAAAGGGGGCGGGGCCAAATGGAACAAAAAGGGGGTTCGGGGGGAGGGGTTTGAGAGCTGGGGGAGGGGCCTCGGGGTGGGGGAGGGGCCTGAGGGCTGAGGGAGATCCGGGGGTGGGGGAGGGGTCAAAAGTGGGCGGGGCCGAGTGATTTTAAGGTGGTTTGAGGGGGAGGGGCTTGCCGAGAGTGGGCGTGGCCTGGGTGTGGGTGTGGCCTGACCCGGCCCCACCCCCTTTCCTCCCCCAGCCCCTCCCCCTCCTGCTGCCGCGATTGGCCGAGCTGCGCCAGGAGCTGCGGGGGGGCGGGGCTTCGACAAAAGTGGGCGGAGCCTCTCGAAAAGTGGGCGGGGCCTCCCCCGAAGGAGGCGTGTCCCGGCCCCGCCCCCGAGCTGCTGCGGAGGCTGCGATTGGTCGACGCCGAGCTCCGGGAGAGGCTGGAGGGGTGGCCACGCCTCCTGCACAGCGCCGGCCAATGGTGAGCCGGGACACGCCCACGGGGGGCGGGGCCTCACTGGGAGGGGGCGGGGCTTGGTTCTGGGAAGCAATGGGTGGGTTTGGGGGTGGGGCTTAAATAATGGGGGTGTGGCTTAAATAATGGGGTGGCGGTTAATTAGTGGGTGTGACTTAATTAGTGGGGGTGTGGGTTAATTAGTGGAGGTGGCTTAATTAGAGGGTGTGGCTTAATTAAAGGGGGGTGGGTTAGTTAATGGGGGTGTGGCTTAATTAGAGGGTGTGGTCTATTTAATGGGGGCGTGGCTTAATTAGAGGGTGTGGCTTAATTAAATGGGGGTGACTTAGGTAATGGGGCGTGGCTTAATTAGAGAGTGTGGCTTAATTAGTGGGTGTGGCTTAATTAGAGAGTGTCACTTAATTAAAGGTTGTGGCTTAATTAATAGGGTGTGGCTTAATGGGGGTGTGGCTTAATTAATGGGGTGTGGCTTAGTTAATGGGGGTGTGGCTTAATTAGTCAGTGTGGCTTAATTAATGGAGGTGTGGCTTAATAGAGGCCTAGTTTAATTAATGGGGTGTGGTTTAATTAATGGGGTCGTGGCTTGATGGAGGTTTGGCTTAATTAATTGGGGGGGTGGCTTAGTTACAGGGTGTGGCTTAATTAATGGAGGTGTGGCTTAATCAGAGGGTGTGGTTTAATTAATGGGCATGTGGTTTAATTAAAGGGTGTGGCTTAATTAATAGAGGTGTGGCTTAATTAGGTGGGGGTGTGGCCTAATGAGAGGGTGTGCCTTTGCCTTGGGGGTGTGGCTTAGCAGGAAGGGGCGTGGCCTAATTAAGGGGTAGCTTGATTCGGGTGGATTAATTAGGAG
>NW_020914125.1:0-534 GCF_003984885.1 Neopelma chrysocephalum | reverse complement strand
GGTCACACCTGGGGGGTCACACCTGGGAGGGGGCACACCTGGGGGGGTCACCTGTATGGGGCACAGGCAGGTGAGGGGTCACCTCGGGGTGGGCACACCTGGAGGTCACCTGTATGGGACAGGGACAGGTGAGGGGTCACCTGGGGGTCACACCTGGGGGGGGTCACCTGTACAGGGCATGGATAGGTGAGGGGTCACCCCTGGGAGGGGTCACACCTGGGGGGGTCACCTGTATGGGACACGGACAGGTGAGGGGTCAGAGGGTCACACCTGGGGGGGTCACCTGTACAGAACAGGGACAGGTGAGGGGTCACACCTGAGGGGGGTCACACCTGGGGGGTCACACCTGTGGGGGGTCACGCCTGGAGGGTCACCTGTACGGGACACGGACAGGTGAGGTAGGAGGGGTCACACCTGGGGATCACCTGAGGGTCACCCGCCAGTCCCACCCCCAGATGAGGACATTGGTGACCCCGGCGTGGGGTGTGGGGGGGTCACTGCAGAGAGGTGGCCCTGGTGCCCCCCCCGTGCCCC
>NW_020914124.1:0-873 GCF_003984885.1 Neopelma chrysocephalum | reverse complement strand
GGGTGGCATGACCCCGTGGGGCAGTGTGACCCTGTGGGGGCCGTGTGACCCCGTGGGCTGTGGAGTGGCATGACCCTGTGGGGTGGCATGACCCCGTTGAGGCAGCATTGACCCCGGGGGGCCCCCTGACCCTGTGGGGCAGCGCTGACCCCGTTGAGGCAGTGTTGACTCCGTGGGGCACTGTGACCCCATGGGGCAGCATTGACCCCGTTGGGGCAGTGTGACCCTGTGGGGCAGCGTGACCCCGTGGGGCAACATTGACCCCGTGGGGCAGCGTTGACCCCGTGGGCTGTGGGGTGGCATGACCCCGTGGGGCAGCGTGACCCCATGGGGCAGCGTTGAGCCCGTGGGGCAGTGCTGACCCCGTGGGGCACCGTGACCCCATGGGGCATCGTGAACCTGTGGGGCAGCGCTGACCCCGTGGGACACCGTGGCCCCGTTGAGGCACCGTGACCCTGTTGGGGCGCCATGACCCCGTTGAGGCAGTGTGACCCCATGGAGCAGTGTGACCCCATGGGGCAGCGTTGACCCCGTGGGCCATGGGGTGGCATGACCCCGTGGGGCACCGTGACCCCATGGGGCAGCGTGACCCCATTAGGGCACCATGACCCCGTGGGGCACCGTGACCCCATGGAGCATCAGTGACCCCGTGGGGCAGCGCTGACCCCGTGGCCGTGGGGTTGTGTCCCCGTAGCCAGC
The DNA here is from genome assembly GCF_003984885.1 of Neopelma chrysocephalum. Lineage (NCBI taxonomy): Eukaryota > Metazoa > Chordata > Aves > Passeriformes > Pipridae > Neopelma > Neopelma chrysocephalum. The sequence continues at coordinate 174 of NW_020914124.1, read as the reverse complement.
GTTACTGCGTGTGCAACGCGGCCCTGCTGCGCCAGTTCCGCAACCCCGACACCATCTTCATCCTGGCCTTCGCCATCATCCTCCTCAACACCGACATGTACAGCCCCAGCGTCAAGGCCGAGCGCAAGATGAAGCTCGAGGACTTCATCAAGAACCTGCGGGGTGAGGCCACCA
>NW_020914123.1:0-559 GCF_003984885.1 Neopelma chrysocephalum | reverse complement strand
CCAACCCCCCCGTGCCCCCCCAGATCCCGGTTTTCCAGAGGGGGGGGACGGTGATCCCGCGCCAGGACCGACCCCGTCGCTCCACCGAGGCCATGAGGGGAGACCCCTTCACCCTCTACGTGGCCCTGAGCCCCCAGGTGAGGGGGGGACACCCCGAAATACCCCCCTGAGACCCCCCAGGCCCCCCCAGGGACCCCCCAAACCCCCCTCTTTGCCCCCCCAGGGCACGGCCGAGGGGGATTTGTTCCTGGACGACGGGCAGAGCTTCGACTTCGCCACCCAGGGCCGGTTCCTGCACAGGAGATTCACCTTCAGCAACGGGACCCTCACGGCCAGGTACCCCCAGGGACCCCCAAAACACCCTGGGACCCCCCAAAAACCACCCTGGGACCCCCAAAACCACCCTGGGAACCCTGAAAACCCCCTTGGAACTCCCAGGAACCCTCTGGGATGCCCCAAAACCACCCTGGGACCCCTGAAAACTCATTTGGGACCCCTGAAAATCCCCCAGGGACCCCCAAAAACCCACTTGGAACCCCCAAGAACCCTCTGGGACCCC
>NW_020914122.1:0-557 GCF_003984885.1 Neopelma chrysocephalum | reverse complement strand
CCCCCCCCGGGACCCCCAGGGACCCCCCCGGGACCCCCCGCAGTTTTGGGTTTGGGGGGAAAACCGGGAAAACCGGGAAAAACAGGATTGTTGTGGATTTCTTGGTGTCCGTGTGGTCACTGGAGGGGCGGAGATCGGCCAAGACCCCCCCAAAATCCAGCCCTGGACCCCCCAAACCCCTCCCTAGACCCCTAAATCCATCTCTGGATCTCCAAAATCCATCCCTGGACCCCCCCAAACCCCAGCTTTGGGGGCCCAAATCCCTCCCTGGACCCCCAAATCCCCCCCTGGATCCCCCAAATCCATCTCTGGATTCCCAAATCTCCTCCGGGATCCCCCAAATCCCTCCCTGATCCCCTCAAATCCATCTCTGGACCCCCCAAATCCATCTCTGGATCCCCAAACCCCTCCTGAACCCCTCAAACCCCTCCCTGGACCCCCAAATCCCATCTTTGGGTGCCCAAATCCATCCCTGGATCCCCAAATCCCACCCTGATCCCCCCAAATCCTTCCCTGTACCCCCAAATCCATCTTTGGACCCCCCAAACCCCTCCCTG
>NW_020914121.1:0-496 GCF_003984885.1 Neopelma chrysocephalum | reverse complement strand
AAAAAAAACCCTCAAAAATCCTCAAAAAAATTGACCAAATCCCCTCAGAAAAACCCCTCAAAAATCCTAAAAAAAAATGCCCAAAATCCCTCAAAATCCCTCAAAAAACCCCCTCAAAAATATGCCCAAATTCCCCCAAAATCCCTCAAAAAAACCCCTCAAAAATCCTCAAAAAAAATGCCCAAAATCCCTCAAAAAAACTAAAAAAAAAAAGCCCAAATTCCCCCAAAATCCCTCAAAAAAACCCCCTCAAAAATCCTAAAAAAAAAAATGCCCAAATTCCCCCAAAATCCCTCAAAAAACCTCCTCAAAAATCCTCAAAAAAATTCCTCAAAATCTTCCAAAAATTCCCCAAAAACCCCCCAAAAATCCTCAAAAAAAATCCCCCTAAAAATTCCCCAAAAACCCTCAAAAAACCCCTCAAAAATCCTTAAAAAAAATTGCCCAAATCCCCCCAAAATCCCCCCAAAAATCCCCCCCCAGGGACCCCCAACCC
>NW_020914120.1:0-954 GCF_003984885.1 Neopelma chrysocephalum | reverse complement strand
CCATGCAGATTGGGGGGGCTGCACCCCCCGATGAAGGTTCTGGAATCCCCGGATTCCCCTCCGGGATTTTGGGTTCTCCCTTGGAATTTTTGACTTTCCCTGGGAATTTCGGGGCCCCTCCCTAATTTCGGGGGTCTCCCCCTAATTTTGGGGTCCCCCCAGACCCCTCCCCATGCAGGGTGGGGGGGCTGCACCCCCCGAGGAAGGTTCTGGAATCCCCGGATTCCCCTCCGGGATTTCGGGCTCCCCCCTTAAATTCGGGCTCCCCCTGGAAATTTTGGGGTCCCCCACTAATTTTGGGGCTCCCCCCGTGAATTTTGGGGTCCCCCCGGTGTTTTTGGGCCCTCACCACGTGTAGGATGGTGGGGTTGCAGCCGATGATGAAGGGAAGGTTCCGGAATCCCTGGATCCTGTGGGCGATCCTGACCGGAAGCTCCTGCTGCAGGTACCGGGCGCTGTTCTGGGGGGGGGGAAGGGAAAAGGGGGCGTTTGGGGACCCCCCAAAAAATCCAGGGAACCCCCAAAATGTTGGGGACCCCCCCCAGAAAAAGGGGGACTCCACGAATATTGGAGTTGTCCACAAAAAATTGGGGTTTTCCCCAAATATTGGGGTTTCCCACAAATATTGGAACTCCCTCAAATATTGGGGTTCCCCCCAAATATTGGGATTCCTCCCAAAAAACCTGGGACCTCCCCCAAATGTTGGGGTCCCCCAACCCCCTTTTCCTCCCTCAAACCCCCCAATTTGGGGTCTCCCACACTCATTTTCACCCCAAAACCCCCAAATTTGGGGTCCCCTCCAACTCTTGTGCCCTCCCCAATTTTGGGAGCCCCCCAATCCCCTTTTACCCCCCCAATTTTGGGGTCTCAAAAACCCATTTCAACCCCCCCAACCCCCCCAATTTTGGGGTTCCCCCAACCCCCTTTTCACCCCCAAACCCCCCAGTTTTGGGG
>NW_020914119.1:0-589 GCF_003984885.1 Neopelma chrysocephalum | reverse complement strand
GGGGGGGGTCGGGACACCCCCAAATCCACCTGGGGGTGTTGGAAACCCCCAGACCCCGCGCTGGGGAGGTATAGGGACCCCCCCAGATCCACGCTGGGGGTGTCAGGATCCCCCCAAAACCCGCACTGGGCAGTGCTGGGGTCCCCCCCCCAAAACCAACCTGGGGGTGTTGAAACCCCCCCAAAACCCAACCCGGGGGGTCCAGGGACCTCCAAACCCACAAAGGGACCCCCCCAAACCTACGGTGGGAGTGTCAGGGACCCCCAAACCCACACTGGGACCCCCCAAAGCTGAAGTGGGGGTGTCAGGACCCCCCAAACCCACCCTGGGGGGTGTTTGGGACCCCCAAAAACATCCTGGGGGTGTTGGGAACCCCCCCAAACCCACACTGGGGGTGTTGAAACCCCCCCAAAACCCAACCGGGGGGGGTCCAGGCACCCCCAAACCCACCTTGGGACCCCCCCGAACCCCCACTGGGGGGTGTTTGGGACCCCCAAACTCACTGGGGGTCCAGGAGCCCCCCCCAAAATCCACACTGGGGTGGGCTGGTGACCCCCAAACCCGCACTGGGGGTGTTGAGACCCCCCCC
>NW_020914118.1:0-514 GCF_003984885.1 Neopelma chrysocephalum | reverse complement strand
GGGTGTCCCTGTCCCCTGCACCCACCCTTGTGTCCCTGTCACCCCCCTGTCCCCAGCCACGGGTGTCCCTGTCCCTACACCCACCATGGGTGTCCCTGTCCCCTGTACCCGCTGTGGGTGTCCCTGTCCCTGTACCCACCCTGGGTGTCCCCGTGCCCACCATGGGTGTCCCTGTCCCCTGCACCCACTGTGGATGTCCCTGTCCCCAGCCATGGGTGTCCCCAGCCACGGGTGTCCCTGTCCCCTGCACCCACAGTGGGTGTCCTCGTCCTCCCCCTGTCCCCAGCAGTGGGTGTCACTGTCCCCCACCCACATGGGTGTCCCCATCCCCACAGTGGGTGTCCCTGTCCCACACCCACTGTGGGATGTCCTTGTCCCCCCCTGTCCCCAGCCATGGGTGTCCCTGTACCCACAGTGGGTGTCCCTGTCACCCCCCCTGTCCCCAGCCATGGGTGTCCCTGTCCCTTTACCCACAGTGGGTGTCCCTGTCCCCTGTACCCACCATGGGTGTCCC
>NW_020914117.1:0-773 GCF_003984885.1 Neopelma chrysocephalum | reverse complement strand
GGGGGGGCCCCGAGGGGACCCCCGAGTGTCCCGTGGTGGGGACGGAGGCCGGGGACGTCCTGGTGCTCGACCCCGAGGCCTTCACCGTGCTCTGCAAGGTGGGAACCCCCCCAGGGACCCCCAAAATCCCCTGGGACCCCCCCCGGGACCCCAAACCCATGGGACCCCCCCAAACCCAATGGGATTCCCTAAAACCCCTGGGATCCCTCTGGGCACCCCAGAACCTACTGGGACACCCCAGGGACCCCAAAACCCACTGGGATGCCCAAAACTCTCTGGGACCCCCTGGGGACCCCAAAACCCCTGAAATTCCCCCCTCGGCACCTCAAAATCCATTGGGATACCCCCAAACTCTTGGGACCACCCCGGGAACCCCAAAACCCACTGGGATACCCCAAAACCCACTGGGATACCCCAAAACTCCTGGGACCCCCCCCAGACACCCGAAACCCACGGGGATACCCCAAAACCCACTGGGATACCCGAAACCCCCTGGGATACCTCAAAACTCACTGGGATCCCTCCAGACACCCCAAAACCCCCTGAGACCCACCCCAGGCACCCCAAAACCCCTGGGACTCCCAAGGGGACCCCAAAACCCACTGGGATACCCCAAATCCTCTGGGATACCCCAAAACCCACTGGGATCCCCCCGGGACCCCAAAACCCCCTGGGACCCCTGGGCACCCCAGGATCCACTGGGACACCCCCGGGGACCCCAAAACCCAGTGGGATACCCCCAAGAGCACCCCAAAACCCCTGAGACCCCCCCG
>NW_020914116.1:0-929 GCF_003984885.1 Neopelma chrysocephalum | reverse complement strand
CCCCCCCCCAGTGTGCCAGATCCTGCCCAAGGGGGTGGTGTCGGTGCTGGGCCCCGCGGCCAGTCCGGCGGCTGCCGCCACCGTCAGCCACATCTGCGGGGAGAAGGAGGTGAGAGACCCCCAAAAACACCCCAAAAACACCCCAAAAACACCCCAAAAATACCCCAAAAACTCTCCAAAACCCCAACCAAAACCACCCCAAAAAACCCCCAAAAACCCACCCAAAAACACCCCTAAAAACACCCCCCAACCCCCCCAAAACACCCCAAAAAACCACCCCAAAACCACCCAAAAACCACCCCAAACCACCCCAAAAACCCACCCAAAAACCCATCCAAAACCATCCCAAACACATCCCAAAACCCCACCCAAACCCACCCCAAAAACACCCCCAAAACCACCCCCCCACCATCAGTCACATCTGTGGGGAGGAGGTGAGAGACCCCCAAAAACACCCCAAAAATACCCCAAAACTAACCCCAACACCACCCCAAAAAACACCCCCAAACCACCCCAAAACTACCACAAAAAACACCACAAAAACATCCCCAAAAACACCTCAAAAACCCACCCAAAACCATCCCAAAAACACCCCCAAAAACACCCCCAAAAATGCCCCAAAAACGGCCCAAAATACCCCAAAACTACCCCAAAAACCCACCCAAAAACACCCCAAAAACCACCCCAAAACCACCTCAGACCCGCCTGTGGCCCCAGACCCCCCAAAAACACCCCAAACCCCCCAATGACCCCCAATCCCAGATCCCCCAGACCCCAAATGACCCCCCCACTCACCCCTGTGACCCCAGACCCAAATAATCCCCCAATAACCCCCGATTTCAGATCCCTGTGACCCCCAATGACCCCCAATGACCCAAATAACCCCCAAATTCCCCCCAATTGCAGATCCCTCACATCCGGGTGGGCCC
>NW_020914115.1:0-503 GCF_003984885.1 Neopelma chrysocephalum | reverse complement strand
CCCCCCACAGGTAAAGGGACCCCCATGGACACAGTGACGGGACCCCCCCACACACCCCCATGAGTGACAGGACCCCCACAAACACCACCGTGGGTGACAGGACCCCCACAAACACCCCCGTGGGTGACAGGACACCCCTCCCCACCCGCATGGGTGACAGGACCCCCACACAGTGACGGGACCCCCCATGGGTAAAGGGACCCCCATGGATACCGTGACAGGACCCCCCCACACACCCCCATGGGTGACAGGACCCCCACATAGTGACGGGACCCCCCATGGGTAAAGGGACCCCCCCAAGCCATGGGACCCCCCCAAAAGCCCCCCCAGCTGCCTGAACCCCCATTTTCCCCCCAAGCCCCAACACGGGGCAGCACCGGCGGAGCCCCGAGTGCCCCCCACCCACGAGTGCCCCCCACCCACAAGTGCCCCCCACCCACGAGTGCCCCCCAGCCCCGTGTGCCCCCCAGCCCCGTGTGCCCCCCCCGGGCCGTACCTTCACC
>NW_020914114.1:0-599 GCF_003984885.1 Neopelma chrysocephalum | reverse complement strand
CCCCCCCCAAAACCCAGAGACCCCCCCAAATCCCCCCCAGACCCACCGGTCTGTCCCTGGGCCACCTCCAGCTCCCTCATCTTGGCCAAACGCAGCCTGGGAAGGGGGGGAAATCGGGGTGAAAAACGGGGTGTGACCCCCCCCAAAGACCCTTCCCCGGCACTGGGAACCCCCCCCCGGCACTGGGACCACCCCCCCCCGGGGGTCTCACAGGGTGACGATGTCGGCGTTGGCCAAGTCCATGGCGATGGTCAGGGGGTCCCTGCCCTCGGCGTCCACGGCGTTGACGTCGGCCCCCCGCTTCAGGAACAGGCAGGCCAGGCTGCAATTTGGGGAGGGGGCACAATGGGGGGTCAGGGGGACGCAGGGATTTGGGGGGGACGCAGGGATTTGGGGGGGGTCGCAGGGATTTGGGGGGACTCGGGATTCAAGGGGGGAAAAGGCGGTTTGGGGTCACCCATCCAGGTGCTGACCGGGGCGGGGCCTGCTGAGCTTCAGAGGGGGGAAACTGTGCTGGGACCCCCCCCCAAAGGGGAGATTTTTGGGGTTTTGGGGGGGGTGTTGCACCCCTAAATGGGAGAGAGACACCCCCCCAAGGG
>NW_020914113.1:0-575 GCF_003984885.1 Neopelma chrysocephalum | reverse complement strand
TTGGGATGGAGGGGACACACACGGTGGGATGGAATGGAGGGGACGTGAGGGGGATGGGGTGGAGGGGAACAGGGAGGGATGGGGTGGAGGGGACAGAAGGGAAATGGGATGCAGGGGACACGTGAAGAGTTTGGGATGGAGACGACACACAGGGGGTACCCCCATGTCTGCCCAGACCCCCCACCCCCTTACCCTCCTCCAGCAGGCCCGTGTCAGACAGGGAGCTCTCCTCGGAGCCGCTGAGCTCTGCGGGGCCGGGACAGGAACAGGGGAGAGAGGGGCAGGGGAGAGAGGGACAGGGGAGAGAGGGACAGGGGAGAGGGACGGGAGAACGGGACAGGGGAGAGCAGGACAGGGGAGAGGGGGCCCGGTGAGAGCAGAGCCGGAGCCGCCGCCGGTGCCCAAACTCTCCCACGGCCCCACCACCTCCCAGCGCGTCCCCGCGGGGCTCCGCTCCCCGCTTTGTCCCTCCCTCCCTCCCTCTCTTCACGCCGCCTGTCCCGACACGCTCCGGTACCGGCCGGGCCGGCTCTGCCGAGCCGGGCAGCTCCCAACCTGCTCCCGGCCTCATCCCA
>NW_020914112.1:0-545 GCF_003984885.1 Neopelma chrysocephalum | reverse complement strand
CCCTCCCAGTTCCCCCCAACTCCCTCCCAGTTCCCTCCCAGTCCCTCCCAGTTCCCCCCAACTCCCTCCCAGTCCCTCCCAGTCCCCTCCCAGTCCCCCCCAGTTCCCTCCCAGTCCTCCCCACTCGCACTCCCTCCCAGTCCCCTCCAGTGCTCCCCCTCCCCTCCCAGTTCCCCCCAACTCCCTCCCAGTTCCCCCCAACTCCCTCCCAGTTCCCTCCCAGTCCCTCCCAGTGTCCCCAGCAGGGCCGCACAGCGGTGGGGGGAGGGGTCTCTGTCTCTCAAGTGTTTATTTGGGTGGGGGGTCCCAGTTCCCCCCCAGCAGCTCCCCCAGTTCCACCAGCGCCGCCCGGACCCGCCCCGAGAACGAGCGGGGGTCCTGAGGGGGGGAGGGGGGGTCAGGGGGGACCCCCAAACCCCCCCCCGGGATTTGGGGGGTCCGGGGGGAGGGGGTTTGGGGGGGTTTTGGGGCATTTTGGAGATTTTGGGGGGGATTTGAGGGGTTTTGGGGGTCCTGGGGGGGCCGGAGGGGGTGGGGAGGGGCGT
>NW_020914111.1:0-357 GCF_003984885.1 Neopelma chrysocephalum | reverse complement strand
CCAAAATAACCCCAAAGTAACCCCAAAACAACCCCCAAAAACAACCCCCAAAACAACCCACAAAATAACCCCAAAATAACCCCAAATAACCCTAAAACACCCTAAAATAACCCCAAAACAACAGACACGTTCTGTACATCCTGAGAGACCCCCGGTGAGACCCCAAAATAACCCCAAAACACCCCAAAATAACCCCAAAATAACCCCTGAGACCCCTCAAACCCCCCAAAAAACCCCCCTCAGATCCATCCAGACCCCCCAAACCCCCAAATCCCCCCCAACCCCTCCCTGAGACCCCCAAACCCCCTTTCCCCCCCCAGGGCCCCCAAAGGCGCCGTCATCGGGTTCCTCAAGGTG
>NW_020914110.1:0-1094 GCF_003984885.1 Neopelma chrysocephalum | reverse complement strand
GAGGTGGCCAACGGCATCGAGAGCGCCCCGGCGGTGAGTGGGGGGGTCCTGGGAGGGTCCTGGGGGGCTCTGGGGAGGGTCCCCAGCACAGGGTGACCCCTCCGTGCCCCCCCTGCAGAAGCCGGAGTCGGGGACGCAGCCTCCCAAGGCGCTGCCCAAGAAGGAGAACCAGTGGTTCGACGTGGGCGTCATCAAGGGCACCACCATGATGGTCACACACTACTTCCTGCCCCCCGAGGACGCGCCGCCCCCCGACGTGAGTGACACGACACCCCCCGTGCTGAGGACACCCCTGGGGACATGGCCCATGGCACCGGGGACACTCCTGGGGACACCCCCCTGCGTTGGGGACACCCCCCCGTGGCACCAGGGACATCCCTGGGGACACCTCTCTGTGCTGGGGACACCCCCCATGGCACTGGGGACATCCCTGGGGACACCCCCTGCAGTGGGGACACCCCCCCCGTGGCACCAGGGACGCCCCTGGGGACACTCCCCACACTGGTGACATCCCCCATGCTGGGGACACCTCTAGGGACACCACCCATGGCACCAGGAACATCCCTGGGGACACCCCTGTGCTGGGGACACCCCCCGTGGCACTGGGGATGTCCCTGGGGACATCCCTGGTGGCCATGTCCCCACTGTGTTCTCCACGTCAGGGGGATCTCTTTGGTCGTGTCCCCACTGTGTCCCCCATGTCCCCAGTGTGTCCCCCCTGTCTGAGGTTTCTCTGTGGCCGTGTCCCTGCTGTGTCCCCTCTGTGTCCCCCCTGTCCGTGATCCCTCTCTGGCCGTGTCCCCACATCCCTGCTGTGTCCCCATGTCCCCCCTCTGTCCCCCCTGTCCGTGGTCCCTCTCTGGCCGTGTCCCCACGTCGCTGTCCCCCCGCAGGAGGAGGGCTCGGGGGTCCCGGACCACTCCCAGCTGCGGCGCCAGGAGCTGCAGCCGGGCACGGCCTACAAGTTCCGCGTGGCCGGGCTGAACGCCTGCGGGCGCGGGCCCTTCTCCGAGCTGTCGGCCTTCAAAACCTGCCTGCCCGGCTTCCCCGGAGCCCCCTGCGCCATCAAGATCAGCAAGGTACGGCCTGAGCCA
>NW_020914109.1:0-860 GCF_003984885.1 Neopelma chrysocephalum | reverse complement strand
GTGGTGATGTCATCAAAAAGGGTGGTGATGTCATCAGGGGGAGGGGCTGAGTGGGTGGTTGGGGTGACAGAAGTAGGAGGGTGTTCGGAGGAATGTTGGGACACCGAGGAGGCCCCTGTGACATCATCAGGGTGTCTCATGTGACGTCACCGGGTGGTGATGTCATCAGAAGCAGCAGAGATGTCATCGGGGGGTTGGTGATGTCATCGGGGAGGTGCCAGAGGGCAGTGACGTCATCGGGGTCACGTGACAGGGAGGTGACAGCTCCGGGACAGGGCGCACACCGTGATGACGTCATCACAGCCCTTGTGATGTCATTGACCTGCCATGTGACACAAAAGGGCTGTGACATCACCGGGACAGGCAATGACATCACCGGGGTGTGACATCACAAGTTGGCTGATGACATCACCGGGGGGGTGTGGTCTGGATGTGACATCACCAGGGCAGGCGATGACGTCACCAAGGGTTGTCACCAGGGTGTGACATCACAGGGCTGGCTGATGACATCACCTGGCGGGGGTTGTGGCCTGGGTGTGACATCATGGGGGGGTGATGACGTCATCGCTGACATCATCTCTTCCCCTCCCTCCCCCAGCGACGTCGGACGGGACCCCCGAGGGGCTGGAGAACCGTCAGGGCGGGGCCTGTTTGACCCGGGCCATGAGGGTCACCCTGCGCGTGGGGCAGCGTGAGTGCCCCTCCCCCACCCCGGCCCCTCCCCCCTATTGACCCCGCCCCCACCCTCCTCACCCCTCCCCCTGCCCCCAACAGGCCCCGGGGCGGAGCCTCTTCCGGACCCGGATGGGACAGGTAAGGAGGGGGTGGGGGGAGGGGCAGGGCGTGGCCTCCCCCCCCCC
>NW_020914108.1:0-745 GCF_003984885.1 Neopelma chrysocephalum | reverse complement strand
AAACCCCCCTTATCCCCCTCAAATCCCCTCCAGGACCCCCCAGGAACCCCCAGACCCCTCTCAACCCCTCCCAGGACCCTCCAGACCCCCACAGGGGTGACCAGGCCCCCCCAGACCCCCCTAAACCACCCTTAAACCCCCTTCCAGGACCCCCCCAGACCCCCCCTCAGGGACACTGGGAATGGGGGGATACTGGGAGTGGGGGAGTCACTGGGAATGGGGGGAACACTGGGAATGGGGGGATCTGGGGGGCAACGGGGGGACACTGGGAATGGGGGGGGGTCCCAAAACAGGGGGCAGTGGGGTGGACAGACTGGGGGGTTACTGGATGGGCACTGGGAGCACTGGGGGGGCACTGGAAGGTGACTGGGAAGACAGCGGGGGGTTACTGGGGGGATACTGGGAGCACTGGGGGATACTGGGACGGCACTGGGAAGACACTGGAAGGTTACCGGGAGGATACTGGGAGCACTGGGATCATACTGGGAGCACTGGGGGATACTGGGACGGCACTGAGAAGACACTGGAATGTTATTGGGAGAGGACAGGGAGTACTGGGGGATACTGGGAGGGCACTGGGAAGACACTGGAAGGTTACTGGAAGAGGATGGGGATCACTGGGAGCACTGGGGGGGCACTGGGGGATACCGGGAGGGCACTGGGAAGACACTGGAAGGTTACTGGAAGAGGATGGGGATCACTGGGAGGTTACTGGGAGGGCACTGGGAGCACTGGGGGGGCACTG
>NW_020914107.1:0-537 GCF_003984885.1 Neopelma chrysocephalum | reverse complement strand
AAAAAAACCCCCAAATTCCTGAAAAAAACTCCAAATTCCTAAAAAAAACCCCAAAATTCTTTTAAAAACCCCCAAATTCTTAAAAAAACCCAAAATTCTTTAAAAAAAAACCAAATTCCCCCCCGGGCCCCCCCAAAAAGGAGGGATCTCCAAAATGGGGGGGGAGACCCCGAAATCGGGGAGGGGAACCCAAAATGTGGGGGAGACCCCAAAATGGGGGGAAACCCTAAATGGGGGAGGAGACCCCAAAATGGGGAATGAGACACCAAAAATAGAGGGTGAGACCCCAAAAATAGGGCCTGAGACCCCCAAAATGGGGGGTGAGACCCCAAAACGGGGGAGGAGACCCCAAAATGGGAGGGGACACACCAAAATGGGGCCTGAGACCCTCAAAATAAGGGGGAGACCCAAAAATGGGGGGTGAGATCCCAAAAATGAGGGGTGAGACCCCAAAAATGGGGGGGAGACCCCAAAAATGGGGCTTGAGACTCCAAAAATGGGGGGTGAGACCCCAAAATGGGGTGGGGACCCTAAAAT
>NW_020914106.1:0-817 GCF_003984885.1 Neopelma chrysocephalum | reverse complement strand
GAGGGGAACGACTTGGGAATGGGGGAAGCCCTTGGGATGGAGGGGAATGCCTTGGGATGGAGGGGAACGCCTCCAGGATGTTTTGGGATCTCTTGGGATGGAGGGGAACCCCCCCAGGATGGAGGGGAATGCCTTGGGATGGAGGGGAACACTTGGGATGGATGGGAATGCCTTGGGAATGGGGGAAGCCCTTGGGATGGATGGGAACCCCTTGGGGATGTCTTGGAATGCCTCAGGAATGGGAGAAGCCCGCAGGATGGATGGGAATGCCTTGGGAATGGGGGAAGCCCCCAGGATGGATGGGAATGCCTTGGGATGGATGGGAACCCCTCAGCATGTTTTGGAATCTCTTGGGAATGGGGGAAGCCCCCGGGATGTTCTGGAATGCCTCGGGATGGGAATGCCCCAGGATGGAGGGGAACCTCCCCAGGATGGAGGGGAACACCCTGGAATATTTTGGAATCCCTCGGGAATGGGGGAAGCCCCCAGGATGGAGGGGAATGCCTTGGGAATGGGGGAAGGCCCCGGAATACCTTGGAATCCTTCAGGAATGGGGGAACCCCCCAGTATGGAGGGGAACCCCCCCCAGGATGTCTTGGAACCCCCCAGGATGGGGGGGATGCTCAGAGCCGGTGGGAACAGAGGATGGATGTGGGGGGATGGGGCTGGGGGGTCCCAGCTCTGACATCTCGGCATTCCCGGCATTCCCGGCATTCCCAGCTGTCCCAGCCGCCAGGATTTCCCCCTGATAGAGACAGAGGCCGAGGCGTCCCTGCGGAAGCTCAAAGGTGGGGGCTGAGCCCCAAACCCACTGACC
>NW_020914105.1:0-468 GCF_003984885.1 Neopelma chrysocephalum | reverse complement strand
TTCCGAGGGTCCACCTTCGATGTCACGTGAGCAGGAACCCCCCCCCCAAAAAAAACCCAAAAAACCCCAAAACCCCTCCAAAAAAACCTCCTCAAAATCCCCCTCAAAAAAAACCCAAAAAAGCCCCAAACCCCCCCCAAAAATCCCCCAAAATTCCCCCCCAAACCCTTCAAAAAACCCCCAAAACCCAACGCCGGGAACCCCCCTAAAAAAACCCCAAAATTTTGGGGTGACCCCGGAGGGTTTTGGGGTGACCCCAGGGGAGGTTTCTGGGGCTTATTTTAGGGGGTGACCTCGAGGGGTTTTTGGGGTGATCCCGTGGGGGTTTCTGGGTTTTTTTTGGGGGTGACCTCGGGGGGTTTTTGGAGGTTTCTGGGGGTTTTTTTGAGGTGACCTCGGGGGGGTTTTGGGGTGACCCCAGAGGACGTTTCTGGGGGTTTTTTAGGGGTGACCTCGGGGGGTTTTTGG
>NW_020914104.1:0-875 GCF_003984885.1 Neopelma chrysocephalum | reverse complement strand
GGGGACCCTCGTGAGACCCCCAAATAACCCCAAAATGGGGCTGGGGGGCCCCAAATCCCACCGGGAGAGCCCCAAAATGGGGCTGGGGGGGATTAAATCCCACTGGGAGACCCCCAAATGGTGCTGGGGGGGATTAAATCCCACCGGGAGAGCCCCAAAATGGGGCTGGGGGGGATTAAATCCCACCAGGAGACCCCGAAATGGGGCTGGGGGGGCTCAAATCCCACCGGGAGACCCTTGAAATGAGACTGGGGGGGATTTTTGGAGTCCCAAAGGGGTTTTGGCGGTCCCAAAGGAGTTTTTGGCGTCCCAAAGGAGATTTTGGGGTCCCAATGGAGGTTTTGGGGTCCCAAAGGAGTTTTTGGCATCCCAAAGGGTTTTTTGGGGTCCCAATGGGGTTTGGGGGTCCCAAAGGGGTTTTTGGGGTCCCAAAGGGGTTTTTGAGGTCCCAAAGGGGTTTTTTTTGGGCTCCCCAAGCCAGATCAGCACAAGGGGGGGGTCATTTTTGGGGTCCCAAAGAAGGTTTTGAGATCCCAAAGGGGTTTTTGGAGTCCCAAAGGGTTTTTTGGGCTCCCAAAGGAGTTTTTGGGGTCCCAAAGGGGTTTTGAGATCCCAAAGCGGTTTTTGGCATCCCAAAGTAGATTTTGCGGTCCCGAAGTCGTTTTTTGGGGTGTTTTTGGGGTGTGACTCACCACAGACGATGAAGAGGGCCCCCCCAGCCGCCGCCACCTTGGCCTTGGCGCGGGGGTCGTCGCTGCCGCAGCGGGTGCACTTCATGCCCCCCACGGCCACCCCCAGGGCCAGCGGGCCCAGCACCCCCGAGATCACCAGCAGAGCACGCGTGGCCTGGAGGTGACCTGGGGGGGCACAGGGGG
>NW_020914103.1:0-571 GCF_003984885.1 Neopelma chrysocephalum | reverse complement strand
GATCAAGCCACACCCACAAGGATCAAGCCCCACCCACACAGACTGAGCCACACCTACAACAATCAAGCCACACCCACAAAATGCAAGCCACGCCCCCAAAATCACAAAATACAACCTGTGTTCACACAGATCAAGCCACACCCACAAGGATCAAGCCACACCCACAAAACACAAGCCACACCCACAAAACTCAAGCCACACTGCCAAAACTCAAGCCACGCCCCAACAATAAGCCCCGCCCCCCCGGCCCAGGCCCCGCCCACCTGCCGGTAGTATCTGCGGTTGAGGATGCTGCGGTTGTTGTCCAGCTTGTCGGCCACCGCACAGCCGTAGATCTCCATCGACGCCGTGAACACCACCAGCTCGTACCACTGGCTCACCTGCACCATTGGGGGGTCCAGGTCAAATTTGGGGGGGATTTGGGGGGTTTGAGGGGGTCTCAGGGGGGATTTGGGGGGTCCTTGAAGGGTTTGGGGGGTCTCTGAAGGGTCTGGGGGGGATTTGGGGGGTCTCAGATCTCCATGGGGGCCGTGAACACCACCAGCTCAGACCACTGGCTCACCTGGGGGGG
>NW_020914102.1:0-744 GCF_003984885.1 Neopelma chrysocephalum | reverse complement strand
CGCACACCCTGACACAACCCAGGAACCTCCCAGAGCATCCAAAACCCTCCCCAAAACACCCAAAATACCCCAAAAATACCCCAAACACACCCTGACACAACCCAGACCCCCCTGACACAACCCAGGGACCTCCCTGGGCACCCAAAACCCTCCCAAAAACACCCAAAATACCTCAAAAAACACCCTGACACAACCCAGACCCCCCTGACAGCACCCAGGGCATCCAAACCCCTCCCAAAAACACCCAAATACCCCCAAAATACCCCAAACACACCCTGACACAACCCAGAGCCCCCTGACAGCGCCCAGGGACCTCCCAGGGCACCCAAACCCCTCCCAGAAACACCCAAAAAACACCCAAAACCACACCCAGAGACCCCCAAAATACCCAAACCCCTCCCAAAACCACCCAAAAACACCCAAACTCCACCCTGACACAACCCAGAGCCTCCTGACAGCGCCCAGAGCTCCCCCAGGGCATCCAAACCCCTCCCAAAAACACCCAAAATACACAAAAACGGCCCAAAACCACCCAAAAAACACCCAAAATCACCCCCAGAGACCACCCAGACTCCCCCCAAACACCCAAACCCCTCCCAAAAACACCCAAAATACCCCAAAAACCATCCAAAACACACCCTGACACCCAAAAAACACCCAAACCCCTCCCAGAGACCCCAAAACCACCCCAAATACACCCAAAACCACCCCAAAACCACCCAAAAACCACCTAACCCCCCCCCC
>NW_020914101.1:0-437 GCF_003984885.1 Neopelma chrysocephalum | reverse complement strand
GCCGCGCGCGATCCGCCATTTTCCTTTTCCCGCCGCAGCGCCCCCCCGACCCCAGAGAAAGGGGATCTTAATACCCCTTCCCAGCCCCCAGAGGCTGTACTGGGATGAACTGGGAGGGACTGGGAGGGGACTGGGATAAACTGGGAGGGGACTGGAAGCACTGGGGGGGAACTGGGAGCACTGGGAAGGGAACTACAACTCCCATGAGGCCGCGCGCGATCCGCCATTTTCCTTTTCCCGCCGCATCGCCCCCCCGACCCCAGAGAAAGGGGATCTTAATACCCCTTCCCAGCCCCCAGAGACTGTACTGGGAGGCACTGGGAGGGACTGGGATAAACTGGGAGGGGACTGGGATAAACTGGGAGGGACTGGGAGGAGGTCGCGGGCGGAACTGGGACGAACGGCGCCGAATCGGGCGCGCTTGGTCCCGCCCCCCC
>NW_020914100.1:0-618 GCF_003984885.1 Neopelma chrysocephalum | reverse complement strand
CCCCCAGAACCGTCCCCACCCCCCAAAATTGCCCCCCCCCGACCCCCAGGACCCCCCAAAATCGACCCCTTCCCCCCCAATCCCCCCCCCCAAGGACTCCAAACTGGTCCGAACTGGTACAAACTGGTGGTTTATTGAGGGGGGGGTTGGGGGGAGGGGAGGGGGAGGGGGCGGAGCTTCTCCTGTCGATCATGCGGGAGGGGGGCGTGGCCTCGCGCGGAGGGGGCGGGGCCGTTATTGCTGTCGGCGCGGGGGGAGGGGCGGGGGGGGCACAGTGTGGGGGGCGTAGAAAAGGGGGGCGTGGCCTCGCGGGGGTGGGCGTGGCCCGGTGGGCGTGGCCATCGGGAAAGGGGATGTGGCCACCAGGAGATGGGTGTGGCCACCAGGAGAAGGGCGTGGCCTGGTGATGGGTGTGGCCACCATTAATGAGGGTGTGGCCGTCGGGGAAATGGGCGTGGCCACCAGGAATGAGGCGTGGCCACAACGAAATGGGGGCGTGGCTACCAGGGAAAGGGGGCATGGCTATTAGGGGGAAAGGGGGCGTGGCCATCGGGAAAGGGGCGTGGCCTGTGGGGGGGCTCGTGTCCCCACGTGCCCGAGGGGGGAGGGGTCTATTTT
>NW_020914099.1:0-558 GCF_003984885.1 Neopelma chrysocephalum | reverse complement strand
ATCTCACCTGTCTCTCACCTGTTACCTGTGTTTTACCTGTCCCAGAGTGCGGAGAAGGGGCGGCAGCTGCAGGAGTGGCTGTGTCACACCTGGGTTACCTGTCTCACCTGGGTTACCTGTATCACACCTGTCTCTCACCTGTCTCACCTGTCTCACCTGTATCACACCTGTCACACCTGTCTCTCACCTGTTACCTGTGTTTTACCTGTCCCAGAGCGAGGAGAAGGGGCGGCAGCTGCAGGAGTGGTTGTGTCACACCTGGGTCACCTGTGTCACCTGGGTTACCTGTCACACCTGTATCACACCTGTATCTCACCTGTCTCACCTGTCTCACCTGTCCAGAGCGAGGAGAAGGGCCGGCAGCTGCAGGAGTGGTTG
Source organism: Neopelma chrysocephalum (assembly GCF_003984885.1). Taxonomy (NCBI): domain Eukaryota; kingdom Metazoa; phylum Chordata; class Aves; order Passeriformes; family Pipridae; genus Neopelma; species Neopelma chrysocephalum. Next base: position 180 of record NW_020914099.1, on the reverse strand, counting down.
GAGGACGCGAAGGCGAAGCTCCACCAGACCCTTCAGAAGGCCGAGACCCTCCCCGAGATCGAGGCCCAGCTGGCGCAGAGGGTGGCCGCCCTCAACAAGGTGGGTCCTGAGGGGTCTTTGGGGAGATTTTGGGGGTCCTGGGGGGATTTGGGGGGGTTTGGGAGGGTCCTGGGGGGGGGG
>NW_020914098.1:0-740 GCF_003984885.1 Neopelma chrysocephalum | reverse complement strand
GACGCGCTGCTGCCGAGGGGACACGGGGACGGACACGGGGACGGACAAGGGGACACCCACGGGGACACCCACGGGGACACCCACGGACACCCCCTGCAGCTGCTCGGGATGCAGGTGGGGACCCAAGGGGCACGTCACGCGTGACAGGGGGACGGGGGTGAGGTGACAGCGGTGTCCCCGCAGGTGGGGAGGGGACAGGGGCGGCCCGGGGAGGTGACAGAGGTGGCCCCGAACGGTGACAGGGGGACAGGGGTGGCCCGGGGAGGTGACAGAGATGTCGCCGCGGGCGAGGAGGGGACAGAGGTGTCAGGGAGGTGACAGAGGTGTCCCCGCAGGCGGGGAAGGGACGGGGTGGCCCGGGGGAGGTGACAGAGGTGTCCCCGCAGGCAGGGAGGGGACAGGGGTGTCCCCGCGGCCCGGGGAGGTGACAGAGGTGTCCCGGCGGGCGGGGAGGGGACAGGGGTGGCCCGGGGGAGGGGACAGAGGTGTCGGGGAGGTGACAGGGGTGTCCCCGCAGGCGGGGAGGGGACAGGGGTGTCCCGGGGAGGTGACAGGGGTGTCCCCGCAGGCGGGCCCCGCGTGCCGCGTGGCGCAGACCCTGGCCCAGTACTGCGTGGGCGCGAACTACGCGTGGGCCACGGCCGAGGGGCTCTTCCTGCTGCGGCTCCTGCTCAGCACCTCCGGGCGCCGCTGCCTCCCTGCCTTCCTCCTCCTCGGATGGGGTGTGTCGCCGGCTCACC
>NW_020914097.1:0-997 GCF_003984885.1 Neopelma chrysocephalum | reverse complement strand
CTGGAGGACATCGGGGACCCCCTGGGGGACCCCCTGGACTCCCCCCCATCGCGGGGCCCCCCCACCCCTCGCCGCCCCTCCCTCCTGCACCCCAAAAACAGCCCCGAGGGGGGGGGAGGGGGGGCCCCCCGAGACCCCCCCGGGGGACGGGGACCCCCAGGACCGGTGGCTCCTCCACCCCAGCGCCGACCACGTGGTTTAATGGGGGGGGGGGACACCCCCCAAAACACCCCCAAAAACACCCCCACCCCCCCAGCTCAACTCCCCCCCTCCCCAAAATAAACCTCCGGAGCCGAATCCTGAGGATTTATTGGAAGGTTTTATTATTGGAACGTTTTATTTTTTGGGGAGGGGGCACAAGATTCCCTCCCCCGCCAGAAATGGGAAATAAAAATAGAAGTGGGAAAAGTCCCCCTAAAAGGGGGGGGTGGGGGAGCAGGGGCTGGATCCCCTCCAAAAAAAAAAGAGAAGGGAGAGGGGGCTTGTTATCCCAGATCCAGGACTGGCTATCCCGATCCAGGAGTGGTTATCCCAGATCCAGGACTGACTATCCCAGATCCAGGACTGGCTATCCCAGATCCAGGACTGGTTATCCCAGATCCAGGACTGGCTATCCCGGCTCCAGGAGTGTTTATCCCAGATCCAGGAGTAGTTATCCCAGATCCAGGACTGGTTATCCCAATCCAGGACTGGCTATCCCAGATCCAGGACTGGTTATCCCGATCCCAGGACTGGTTATCCCGGTTCCGGAAGTGCCCATGGGCGCCGCCATCTTAACCCGGAACTGCCCCGGCGCATGCGCGGGGGAAAGGGGATGGGGGCGCTTCTCTTCCGCCCTTGGAAGGGGACGGATGTGGGGAGGTCCCGGGTCAAATATAAACATTCCAGGCTGGTTTCGGGCTGTTTTGGGGGAGTTCCGGCTTGTTTAAGGGTGGGGGGGTTTTACGGGAGGGGAGCGGCGGCAGCGGCGGCTTCGGGAGGAGCAGAGCGCATGCGC
>NW_020914096.1:0-749 GCF_003984885.1 Neopelma chrysocephalum | reverse complement strand
ATCCTCAAATCCCTCAGGATTCGCTCCACCCCCGGCTCCTGGGGGGGAACCCAAAAAAAAGGGGGTCACAGCAAAATCAGGGGGGGCCCAAAAAACGGGGGGGACCCAAAAACCCTGAGAAATCCTCAAAAAAAACACAAAAAAACCCAAAAAAAACCCCCCAAAAAAAAAAAAACCAAAAAACCCCCCAAAAAAACCAAAAAACCCCAAGAAACCCCCTCAAAAAAAACCCCAAAAACCCGAGAACCCCCCAAAAAACCCCTGAGAAATCCCCCCAAAAAACCTCAAAAAAAGCCCCCCAAAACCCCCAAAAAACCACAAAAAATCACAAAAAAAAAAAAAACAAAAACCCCAAGAAATCCCCAAAAAATCCCAAAAATCCCAAAAAATACCAAGAAAACACCCCCAAAAAACCTGAGAAACTCCAAAAAAACCCCAAAAACCACAAAAAAACCCCCCAAAAACCCCAAAAACCCAAAAAGAGTCCAAGAACCCCCCCCCAAAAAAAACCCAAAACCCCCGAGAAACCCTCAAAAAACCCCCCAAAAAAACCGAGAAATCCCCCCCCAAAAAACCACCAAAAAACCCCCAAGAAATCCCCCCAAAACCCCAAGAAATCCCCCCCCAAAAAAACAAGAAACCACAAAAAAAGCCCCCCCAAAACCCCTCCCAAAAACCCGAGAAATCCCCCCAAAAATAAAAAAAAATTCAAAAAAAAACCCCCAAAAAAACCCCAACCCCCCCCCCCC
>NW_020914095.1:0-609 GCF_003984885.1 Neopelma chrysocephalum | reverse complement strand
TCACACACTCGGTGTCACCCCCGGGGTCACCCCCCCCGTGTCACACTCACTGTCACCCCCCGGGGTTGGTGTCACCCCCGGGGTCACCCCCCTGATGTCACACTCACTGTCACCCCCCCAGTGTCACACTCGGTGTCACCCCCCTGCTGTTGGTGTCACACTCGCTGTCACACGGCCACTGTCACACACTTGTTGCCACACTCGGTGTCACCCCCCTACCACCGGTGTCACACCCAGTGTCACACCCGGTGTCACACTCGGTGTCACACTCGGTGTCACACACTCACCATCGGTGTCACCCCCCTGCCATCGGTGTCACACCCAGTGTCACACACTCACCATCGGTGTCACACACTGTCGGTGTCACACACCCGCTGTCACCCCCCTGCCACTGGTGCCACACTCGCTGTCACTGTCACACTCCCGATGTCACACTCCCGATGTCACACTCCCGATGTCACACTCCCTGTCACACTCCCTGCCACACACTTGTTGTCACACTCAGTGTCACCCCCCCGCTGTCGCTGTCACCCCCCCACTGGGGGTGTCACACACTGCCTGTCACACTCCTGATGTCACACTGTCCCTGTCACACTGTCCCTGTCACAC
>NW_020914094.1:0-787 GCF_003984885.1 Neopelma chrysocephalum | reverse complement strand
AAGGATCTCCCTGAACACGCTGACGCTGCCCGTGCGCAGCGAGAAGGGTTACACGCGGCACGGGGTGCCCATCTCCGTCACTGGCATCGCTCAGGTACCCCAAAAACACCCCAAAAACGGCTCCGGCGACCCCAGAAACCCCAAAAACGGCATCGGCGCCCCCAGAAACCCCCCTGGGATCCCCAAAATACCCCCAAAAACGGCACCGGCGCCCCCAAAAACCCACCTGGGATCCCCAAAATACCCCCAAAAACGACATCAGCACCCCCTGAAACCCCGAAAAACGGCATCGGCACCCCCAGAAACCCCCCCGGGACCCCCAAAAACCCCCCCCGGGCCCCCCCAACCCGCCCCCCTTTGGAATAACCAGGGGCGGCATTGCCCTTTTAAGGCGCGGCTCGCTCCTCAGGGTGGGCCCCACCACGCCAGCGCCATTTTTGGGGGGTCTCCTCCTCTCCAGGGGGTTTTGGGGGGTCCCGATCCCCCAAATGAGGGTCTTGACCCCCCCCCCGAGGGTGTTTTTGGGGTTCCCCAAACCGTCGCTGCTTTAAGAAACCCCCTTTAGGTGGGGCCCGCTACAGCCGCTCTTAAAAGGGCAATGCCGCCCCTGGTTATTCCAAAGGGGGGCGGGTTGGGGGGGGCCCGGGGGGGATTTTGGGGGTCCCGAGGGGGATTTTGGGGGTCCCGGGGGGGTTTCTGGGGGTGCCGATGCCGTTTTTCGGGGTTTCAGGGGGTGCTGATGTCGTTTTTGGGGGTATTTTGGGGATCCCAGGTGGGTTTTTGGGGG
>NW_020914093.1:0-719 GCF_003984885.1 Neopelma chrysocephalum | reverse complement strand
GGGGGGGGGGGAGGGGGAGCTGCAGCAAAACTCGGAAAGGGGGGGAGGGGGAACCCGCAACCCCCCCCATCACCCCCCACCCCCTTTTTACGAGCATAAGCCCATCCCCCCCTTCCTCCGCGACCCTCCCCCTCCCCCAAAATCCCCCAAAATCCCCCCCCCCGCGGCACCTTCTCGATCCTTTCGAGCCATTCCCGGTTCTGCGCCAGCTCCGCCAGGAACGCGGGGTGTTGGGGAGGAGGAGGAGGAGGAAGGTGAGGGGGGTGATGGAGGAGGAGGATGGAGGAGCCGCGGTGATGCAGCAGATCCCGCGCGCCGCCGGATGAGCCGGGAATGACAAAAATAAAAAAATAAAAAAAATAAAAACCGGGAAGCCCGGCGGGATCTGGGAAAAAAAAACAAAATCCCGGTGGGATCTGGGGAAAAAAAACAACTCCAAAATCCAGGTGGGATCTGGGAAAAAAAAACCCCAAAATCCAGGCGGGTTCTGGGAAAAAACAACCCAAAATCCCTCCTGGAATGGGCCGGGAATTAAAAAATAAAAACAACCTGGGAGCCCGGTGGGATCTTGGGAAAAAAATCCCCCAAATCCCGGTGGGATATGGGAAAAAAAACACACCAAAATTCCGGTGGGATCTGGGAAAAAAACCAACCCAAAATCCCTCCTGGAATGGGTCGAGAATTAAAAAATAAAAACAACCTGGAAACCCGGTGGGATC
>NW_020914092.1:0-605 GCF_003984885.1 Neopelma chrysocephalum | reverse complement strand
ATCCCGGGAATGCTGAGGGGGAGGCTCCTTTCCCTGGAAAATGGGGGGTCCCAGAGGATCCTGAGGCTGCAGGATCCCGGGAATGCTGAGAGGGAGGGTCCTTTCCCTGGAAAATGGGCGTGTCCCGAGGATCCTGGGAGTGCGGGATCCCGGGAATGCTGAGGGGGAGGCTCCTTTCCCTGGAAAATGGGGGTTCCCAGAGGATCCTGAGGCTGCAGGATCCCGGGAATGCTGAGAGGGAGGGTCCTTTCCCTGGAAAATGGGCGTGTCCTGAGGATCCCGGGAATGCTGAGGGGGAGGGTCCCTTCCCTGGAAAATGGGGGTTCCCATTGGATCCTGGGGGTGCGGGATCCCGGGAATGCCGAGGGGGAGGGTCCCACCCCGGGACAGAGAATTCCCGGGAATGCTGTGGGTGCTGAGCCACATCCCCTCCCCCCTCAATGGTGGGCGTGTCCCGCGACCCCCCAATAAATCAAACACAGCCCTAATTAATCAAACACCGCCCTAATTAACCAAACACCCCCCAATAAATCAAACACAGCCCTAATTAACCAAACATCGCCCTAATTAACCAAACACCCTCCGGTCAATCAAACACCCCCCCC
>NW_020914091.1:0-302 GCF_003984885.1 Neopelma chrysocephalum | reverse complement strand
GGGAGGGGTTTATTTGGGGTGGGAGGGGTTTGTTGGGGTGGGAGGGGCTTATTTGGGGTGGGAGGAGCTTATTTGGGGTGGGCAGGGTTTATTTTGGGGTGGGAGGGGTTTATTTGGGGTGGGAGGGGTTTATTTTAGTGGGAGGTGCTTATTTGGGGTGGGAGGGTTTTATTTGGGGTGGGAGGAGTTTATTTGGGGTGGGAGGGGTTTATTTGGGGTGGGAGGGGCTTAGTTGGGATGGGGGGGGCTTATTTGGGGTGGGAGGGGTTTATTTATATATATAAAGAAATATTTATATATTT
>NW_020914090.1:0-518 GCF_003984885.1 Neopelma chrysocephalum | reverse complement strand
GGGATTTGGGGGGATCGAAGGAGTGAATTTAGGGGATTTAGGCGGAATTTGTGGGATTTAGGGGGAATTTGGGGGGGTTGGGGAGGGATTTGGGGGGGATTTTGGGGGGATTTGGGGACAGGAACGGGGGTTTATTCCAGGGGGGGTTGGGGAAGGATTCGGGGGGGTCCACGGGGGGGTTGTCCCCACCTTCGGGGGGTTCGCTGGTGACCGTGACCTCCTGCAGCACCTCGGGCACCTTTTTTGGGGGGTTTGGGGGATGAAAAACGTGGGAAAAAAGGAGGAAAACCCCCAAAATTTAACCCCTCGCACTCGGACCCCCCCCCCGGGACCCCCCAATTCCCTCCCCGAACCCCCCCCAAACCCAGCCCTACCTGCGCCTCGGCCATGGGGGGGTCCTGGGGGGGGTCCTGGGGGGGTCCCGAACCTCCCCCGGCCCCTCAATTTGGGGCAAAAAAGGTGAATTTGGGCTCTGCTGGAAGAAACTCCTCCCCCGGTGCCAACGACCCCCCCCCCCC
>NW_020914089.1:0-338 GCF_003984885.1 Neopelma chrysocephalum | reverse complement strand
CACCCTGTTCCTGCCCAAAACCCCCAGAGTTCGATCTGTGCCCCCCCAGCTACAGCAGAGCTCAACCTGACCCCCCCAAACCACCCAAACCTCACCCTGTGCCCCCTAAACCCTCCCAAACTTCAACCTGTGCCCCCCGAACCCTCCAAAGTTCAACCTCCGGCCCCGTAAAACACCCTCAACCCCCCCCCTTCTGCCCCCCAAACCTCTCCCTGTGCCCCCTCCTCGCCCCTTCCCAGCCCCCCCAACCTCTTTTTTGGGGTCTGTGGGCTCCGTGTCCCCGTCGGGGGGGGGTCGGTGCTCGTCGGTCTCATCGTTGCTGGGGAGGGAAGGGGGGG
>NW_020914088.1:0-393 GCF_003984885.1 Neopelma chrysocephalum | reverse complement strand
GGGGGGGACAGGGACACGGGGGCACGGTAGGACACAGACATGGGGTCACAGGGGGGACAGGGACACGGGGGCACAAGGGGACAGGGACACGGGGGGCATGGCAGGACACAGACATGGGGTCACAGGAGGGACAGGGACACGGGGTCACAAGGGGACAGGGACACAGGGTCCTTGGAGACAAGGACATGAGGCACAGGGGGCACAACAGGACAGGGACACGGGTCATGGGGGGCACAGGGGGGACAGGAGGGCCATGGGGGACAAGGGGCATGACATGGGGGGCATGGGGGATGCCAGTGGGGGACTGGGGACATAGACACGGGTTGGGGACAGGGGTCATGGTCATGGGGGACCATAGGGGACAAGGGGCACAGCGTGGGACATGTGGGACAT
>NW_020914087.1:0-406 GCF_003984885.1 Neopelma chrysocephalum | reverse complement strand
GGGGGGGGAGGGGCCGCCCCGCCCCTCCCCCCGCCCCCCGCCCCTCCCCCACCCGGGGCGGGCCCGAAAATCCCGGGAATTGGGAAAAGGGGGGAGGGGAGGGGGGGGAGGGGCGGAGAAATTTGGGACCATGGAGGGACCCCCCGAGGGACCCCCCGAGGGTCGCGACCCCCCCCAGGACCTACAGGTAAAGGGGGGGGGAGGGGCGGGGACCCTTCCGGGTGGGGGGAGGGGCGGGACTCACTTTGGGGGGAGTTTTTGGGGCGTTTTCGGGAGTTTTTTTGGGACTTTTTTTGGGGGAGTTTTGGGGGGTCTTGAGGGGGGTCCCGGACCCACATTTGGGGGGTTTTGGGGGGGCTCGGGGACTCTTCCGGGTGGGGGGAGGGGCGGGACTCACTTTTGGGGG
>NW_020914086.1:0-511 GCF_003984885.1 Neopelma chrysocephalum | reverse complement strand
CCCCTGAACCGGGGGAGGGGCCCAGGAAACCAGGGGGGCCCTTTTATAGGACGATGGAGGAGGAGAGATGGAGCAACACCTTGACAGACCCTGGGAGGCTCTGGGGAGGTTTTGGGGGGACTCTCGTGTGGAAATGGGGGGGGTGAGGCGGTTTGGGGGGGTCTCCCCGGCCCCCCCTGAGCCCCTCCTGTGCTCCCCACCCAAGCTACGACTACAAGATCGCCCGGGAGTACAACTGGAACGTGAAGAACAAGGCGAGCAAAGGCTACGAGGAGAATTATTTCTTCATCTTCCGAGAGGGGGACGGGGTTTATTACAATGAACTGGAGACCAGGTGGGAGTGGGGGGCACTGGGAGGGGACTGGGAGGGGACTGGGGGGCACTGGGAGGGGGTTGGGAGGGGACTGGGAGGCACTGGGAGGGGCTGGGAGACGACTGGGGGCACTGGGAGGGGCTGGGAGACGCCCCCAGATCAGCACCGGTTGGGTGTTCAGAGGAGTCTGGGGTGGTC
>NW_020914085.1:0-315 GCF_003984885.1 Neopelma chrysocephalum | reverse complement strand
CCTCCAACAACCCAGACCCACCTCCAACGCCCCAGACCCACCTCCAAGGCCCCAGACCCACTTCCAACTACCCAGACCCACCTCCAACGCCCCAGACCCACCTCCAACGCCCCAGACCCACCTCCAACAACCCAGACCCACCTCCAACTACCCAGACCCACCTCCAACTACCCAGACCCACCTCCAAGGCCCCAGACCCACCTCCAACAACCCAGACCCACCTCCTGCTCGACGTAGGCCAGCAGGTCGGTCCAGGCGCCGAAGTCGTGGGGGTTCCCCTGGGCCGCCCCCCAGAGCCGCTCGAAGTCGGGGGGG
>NW_020914084.1:0-332 GCF_003984885.1 Neopelma chrysocephalum | reverse complement strand
AGTAGAGCGGGCCCACCAAAACATCAAAAATTTACTTAAAAAACAAACTTAATTTACTTAATTTACTTAAAAAACAAACTTTCCCCTCAGGAAAGATTGGAAAAGGTAATGTATGTCTTAAATTTTTTAAATTTGATAGAGGAACACGAAACTCACACAGACAGAAGTCCCATCGACAAACATTTTAAATCAGAGATTACACCAAATGATCAAAAAGCGAAAATCATATATAAAGACCCAATAACAGAATCATGGACGGGCCCTTTCTCCCTGATCACCTGGGGGAAAGGGTACGCATGTATTTCAGGTGAAACAGGACCGAAGTGGGTCCC
>NW_020914083.1:0-864 GCF_003984885.1 Neopelma chrysocephalum | reverse complement strand
ATTGAATCGCCCCAAAAATGCCCCAAAAATGCTCAGAAAATGCTCAAAAAATATCTCAAAAAATATCTCCTAAAAATATCCCCAATTACCTGAAAATCGCCCCAAAAATACCCCCCAAAAATATCCCCAAAATTACCTGAAAATCGCCCCAAAAATTGTTCTTGGGAATATCCCGAGTAGGGCTTGAGTTGCCGCCAAAAATACCCCCCAAAATACCCCAAATTACCTCAAAAATATTCCCTAAAAATACCTTGAGTTGATTCAAAAATAATCTGTGAAACTATCCCAAACTACCTGAAAATCACCCCAAAAATACTCTTCAAATTATCGCAAATTACCTCAAAAAATATTCTCTAAAAATACCCCGAATTACCTGAAAATCACCCCTAAAACACCCCCTGAAAATACCCCAAATCGCCCCAAAAATACCCACAAAAATATCACAAATTACCTGAAAAAAATATTCCTCGGAACACCCCAAATTCCCTTAGAAGCGCCCCAAAAATACTCCCTAAAAATACCCCAAATCACCTCGAAATCACCCCAAAACCACTCCCCAAAACCATCCCCAAAATCACCCCCTAAAAATATCTCTAAATCACCCCAAAATCCCCCAAAATCACCCACTAAAAATATCTGTAAATCACCCCAAAATCACCCCCCAAATCAGCTCAAAATAACTCCCCAAAACCACTCCCAAAATACCCCAAAAATCACCTTTCAAGACCCCAAAATCACTCCCAAAAATCCCCCCAAAGTTCCCTCAAAAATACCCCCCAAAGATACCCCAAAATCCCCTGAAATTCCCCCAAAATCACCCCCCAAAAATGTCTCTAAATCGCCCCAAAACCACCCCCCAAATCA
>NW_020914082.1:0-421 GCF_003984885.1 Neopelma chrysocephalum | reverse complement strand
TCCCCACCCGCAGGGGGGTCTGTTCGGCGGCGGCGGCAGCGGCCGGGGGGACCCCAGGGGGGCTCTTTTGCCGAGGGTTGGGTGGAGTTTCGGGACAAACGAGCGGCCAAACGAGCGGCCAAACTCCTGCACGGGACCCCCATGAGCGCCCGGCCCCGCAGCCCCTTCCGAGAGCAGCGCTGGAGCCTCAAGGTGGGAAATGGGGGTTTGGGGGGGGATGGAGGGGGCGTGGGGCACCTCAAAACCACGAGGGGGTCGAGGGAGGGGATTTGGGTCCCTCCCAGGGTGGGTGGATTGGGGGGGCCCTTCCTGGACACCCGGGTGAACACGGGGGGGGAGGGGGTTGGGCACCCCAAAACCTTCTGGGGGAGGTAGAGAGGGTTTGAAGGGGGGTCCCCTGACTCCTCCTTTGCCCCCCCCC
>NW_020914081.1:0-513 GCF_003984885.1 Neopelma chrysocephalum | reverse complement strand
AGAATGAGAAACTCTGAGCATCCCCATCTACCTGAGGAGCCTGGGACCTTCCCAGCCCTGCAGGTCCCTCCTGGACCCCCCAAAATCCCCTCTCCTGGCTCCGGGGAGGGAACCCAGAGACTCTGCTCCCGCTCCAGGACCCCGGGTGGGTTTGACCGCCCCAGGCCGGCCCCAAAGCCCGTCCTAAGCCCCCCCTTAGTCCGGGTTCTCACCGATGGGCTCGGGCGGGCGCCTCTTGAGCGAGGGGGGAGCGCTCTCCTTGCGGGTCAGGGGGTTCTTGCGCCGCTCCAGGCACTTCCTGGGCTTGCAGCGAACCTTCAGGTTGGGCTCCGACGCTGCGGGGAGGGCGGGGGGTGAGGCCTGGATCCCCCCAAGGGGGATTTGGGGTCACCCCTGCAGGGGTTTGGGGTCACCCCCCCCCGAGGCCTGACCTGTTTTCCTCAGAGGGAAGTGCTCCGGGGGGTCCAGCGGGGCGCTGGGCACGGGGGGCAGGAAGGTGCTGAGCACGGCGGG
>NW_020914080.1:0-549 GCF_003984885.1 Neopelma chrysocephalum | reverse complement strand
GGCTGGGAGTGCAGGATACGGGGCTGGGAGAGCAGGATATGGGACTGGGAGAGCAGGATATGGGACTGTGAGTGCAGGGATATGGGGCTGGGAGTGAAGGGATACGGGGCTGGGAGTGAAGGGATACAGGGCTGGGAGTGAAGGGATACAGGGCTGGGAGTGCAGGGATATGGGGCTGGGAGTGAAAGGATATGGGGCTGGGAGTGCAGGATACGGGGCTGGGAGTGCAGGATACGGGGCTGGGAGTGCAGGGCACGGGGCTGGGAGTGCAGGGCACGGGGCTGAGTGCAGGATATGGGTTTGTGAGCTCTGGAGACGGGGCTGTGAGCACAGGGCATGGGGCTGCAAGTGCAAGACACAGGTCTATGAGCACAGGGCTGTGAATGAGGATGCAGGGCTGTGAGCTCAGGCTACGGGTCTGTGAGCACAGGGCACGGGGCTCTAGCCCAGCACACGTGCAGGACCGGCCCCGTTTTGCAGCAGGGAGCATCGGGGAGCATCGGACCGTTACCTTGGGGACTTCCCCTTTCGCCCCCGGGGGCAGCCGCA
>NW_020914079.1:0-651 GCF_003984885.1 Neopelma chrysocephalum | reverse complement strand
CGCCCCCGGGATCATCCGGACACGGTTCAGCGCCGCGGTGACTGGGGCATACTGGGAGATACTGGGAGGGACTGGGAGGGGATTGAGAGGGGATTGGGAGGGACTGGGAGGGGACTGGGAGGGACTGGGAGGGACTGGGAGGGACTGGGAGGGGATTGGGAGGGATTGGGAGGGACTGGGAGGGACTGGGAGGGGATTGGGAGGGACTGGGAGGGCAGTAGGGGAGACTGGGTTATACTGGGAGGGACTGGGATGGACTGGGAAGGTGTTTGAGGGACACTGGGACGTACTGGGAGGGGACTGGGAGGGACTGGGAGTTACTGGTTTGGAGTCTGGCAGTTACTGGGAATTACTGGGAGTTACTGGGAGTAACTGGTTTGGGGTCTGGGAGTCACTGGGAGTTACTGGGAGTTACTGGGAGTTACTGGTTTGGGGTCTGGGGGTCACTGGGAGTTACTGGGAGTTACTGGTTTGAGCTCTGGGGGTCACTGGTTTATACTGGGAGTTACTGGTGTGGGCTGGGTGTGCCCAAGGGGGCGTGGCCTGTCCCGTGGGCGTGTCCCAATGAGGCCCCGCCCCCCCAGCTGTGGCAGGACGAGGCCACGCGGGAGAAGGTTCTGGAGAACCTCGGGGTGCAACGGTGAGTGCCAC
>NW_020914078.1:0-302 GCF_003984885.1 Neopelma chrysocephalum | reverse complement strand
CCCATGTCCCACACCCCTCCATTCCCTCCCTGTCCCCATGTCCCATTGTGTCCCATCGTGTCCCACACCCCTGCACCCTCTCCCTGTCCCCATGTCCCACACCCCTCCATCCCCTCCCTGTCCCCATGTCCCCATGTCCCATCATGTCCCACACTCCTCCATCCCCTCCCCGTCCCCACGCCCCCTCCCTGCCCCCCTGTCCCCCCCTGTCCCCTGGCTGTCCCCCCTCACCATGGCGGCCACGGGGAACAGGTAGGGGTGGTTGCAGCACTTCTTGAGGTCCATCATGATGTTGAGCAGCG
>NW_020914077.1:0-447 GCF_003984885.1 Neopelma chrysocephalum | reverse complement strand
TCCCCCCAGGACCCCCCAAATCCCACCCAAGACCCCCCAGACCTCATCCTGGTGTTTCTGACCTTCATCCCAACCTTCTTAACCTTCATCTTGATGTTCTCCAGAAGGTTCCTCACCCCTTTAACCCCACCAAGGACCCCCCCAAACCCCCCCCAAGGAGCCCCCAAACCTCATCCTGGTGCTCCTGAGCTTCTGCTGACCTTCACCCCGAGGTTCTCCAGGAGGTTCCTCATCCCAAAATCCTACCCAAGGACCCCCCAAATCCCACCTAAAGACCCCCAAACCCCCCCAGATCCCACCCAAGGACCCCCAAAACCTCCCCAGGACCCCCCAAATCCCCCCAGACCCCACCTGGAGCTTCTCCTGACCTTCATCTCAATCTTCTCGACCTTTCATCCCGACATTCTCCACCTTCACCTCAAGGTTCTCCAGAAGGTTCCTCACCCC
>NW_020914076.1:0-581 GCF_003984885.1 Neopelma chrysocephalum | reverse complement strand
CAGGGATTCCAGAGGGGTTGGGATGTGATTCCCATCCCTGGGAATGGAATTTAGGGATTCGGGGGGGTTGGAATGTGATTCCCATTCCCAGGATGGGATTCCAGGGGTTGGGATTCCTGGGAATGGGATTCGGGGGGATCAGGATGTGATTCCCATTCCCAGGGATTCAGGGGGGGTTGGAATGCGATTCCCATCCCCGGGAATGGGATTCAGGGATTCAGGGGATGCTCTTGGAATGCTCTTCATCCCATCCCACCTCCCGGGCTCCTCTTCCCGCCCCAAACCCTTTGGAATTCTCCCTCCCCGCCCTTCCCGTCTCTCGGAAGGGGCGGGAATTCCGATCCCACCTTTCCCCATTTTTTCCCCCTTTTTTTTCCCTTCCCCCTTTCCCCTCCCCCCCTTCCTCCCCATCCCGGGGCGTCTCCTCTTCCTCCTCCTCTTCCTCCTCCTCTTCCTCCTCCTCCTCCTCCTCCTTTTCCCGCCTCCCTTTTCCCTCCTTTTCCTCCTCCTCCTCCTCCTCCTCCTTGGAAAAGCCGGGGCGGGGCCGCCCCTGCGGCAGCGGCTCCCGAAGCCTCCCCGGG
>NW_020914075.1:0-1197 GCF_003984885.1 Neopelma chrysocephalum | reverse complement strand
TGGGGCAGTGGCTCTGTGGGGCAGTGGTGCCGTGGGGCAGTGTCATGGTGGGGCAGTGTCCCCATGGGGCAGTGGTGCCGTGGGGCAGTGTCACCTTGGGCAGTGGCTCTGTGGGGCAGTGGTGCCATGGGGCAGTGTCACCATGGGGCAGTGTCACTGTGGGGCAGTGTCACCGTGGGGCAGTGTCACCGTGGGGCAGTGGTACCGTGGGGCAGTGGCTCTGTGGGGCAGTGTCACCGTGGGGCAGTGTCTCTGTGGGGCAGCGTCACCATGGGGCAGTGTCACTGTGGGGCAGTGTCGCTGTGGGGCAGTGTCACTATGGGGCAGTGTTGCCATGGGGCAGTGTCTCTGTGGGGCAGTGTCACCGTGGGGCAGTGGTGCCATGGGGCAGTGTCACCATGGGGCAGTGTCACCCTGGGGCAGTGTCACCATGGGGCAGTGGCTCTGTGGGGCAGTGGTGCCGTGGGGCAGTGTCATGGTGGGGCAGTGTCCCCATGGGGCAGTGGTGCCGTGGGGCAGTGTCACTGTGGGGCAGTGTCACCGTGGGGCAGTGGTGCTGTGGGGCAGTGTTGCCATGGGGCAGTGGTGCTGTGGGGCAGTGGCTCTGTGGGGCAGCGTTGTGGGGTCTCACCAGGAATGCGCAGAGCATGAAGAAGCTGATGAAATAAGCGATGGCGAAGTTGCTGCCGCAGGTGAACTCCTCCCCCGGCTCCGCGTCCGACTCGGGGTCGCAGCGTTTGCCCGGCAGGCTGGCCAGCATGATCTCCTGCCAGGCTTCTCCTGTGGCACACCTGGGCACACAGGTACACCTGAACCACCCCCCAGGTACACCTGAACACCCCCCAGGCTGGCCAGCATGATCTCCTGCCAGGCTTCCCCCGTGGCACACCTGAACCCCACAGGTACACCTGAACCCTGCCCAGGTACACCTGAACACCCCCCAGGCTGGCCAGCATGATCTCCTGCCAGGCTTTCCCCGTGGCACACCTGGGCACACAGGTACACCTGAACCACCTGAACCCCTCCAGGGCACACCTGAACACCCCCCAGGGCTGGCCAGCATGATCTCCTGCCAGGCCTCACCTGTGGCACACCTGAACCCCACGGGTACACCTGAACCACCTGAACAACCCCCAGGTACACCTGAACACCCCCAGGCTGGCCAGCATGATCTCCTGCCAGGCTTCCCCCGTGGCA
>NW_020914074.1:0-566 GCF_003984885.1 Neopelma chrysocephalum | reverse complement strand
CAGTATCCCCATCCCTCTGCCCCCAGTGCCTCCCAGTGCCTCCCAGTGCCTCCCAGTGCTCCCCAGTGCCCTCCAGTGCTCCCAGTGACTCCCAGTGCCCTCCAGTGCCCTCCAGTGCCTCCCAGTGCACTCCAGTGCCTCCCAGTGCCTCCCAGTACCTCCCAGTGCTCCCCAGTGCCTCCCAGTGCACTCCAGTGCCTCCCAGTGCTCCCAGCGTTCCCAGTGACTCCCAGTGCCTCCCAGTGCCCTCCAGTGCCCCCCCGGTGCTGCCGGTACCCCCCAGTGCCTCCCATCCCTGTGCCCCCTGCCCCCCAACGCCCATCCCAGTGCCTCCCAGTGCCCGCCAGTGCTCCCAGTGCCTCCCAGTGCTCCTCGGGTTCCCCCGGCCCCCCGGTGCCACCCAGCACCCTCCAGTGCCCTCCAGTGTCCTCCAGTGCCCTTCAGTGCCTCCCAGTGCTCCCAGTGCCCTCCAGCGCCTTCCAATTCTCCCAGTGCCCCCCAGTGCCTCCCAGTGCCCGCCAATGCCCTCCAGTGCCTCCCACTGCCCTCCAGTGCCCCCCAGTGCC
>NW_020914073.1:0-575 GCF_003984885.1 Neopelma chrysocephalum | reverse complement strand
CCCCCCCCCCCCCCGATCTGGGGGTCTCCACGTTCCCCCTCTTTTTGGGGTCCCCCCTCAGGTTTGAGGGTCCCGAGGTGCCTCATCCCCACCTGGGGGGGGGTCACGGGATGCCCCGTCCCCTCCTCAGCCCCCCCCAGGCCAGGGGGGACCCCCCGGGGGGGGTGGGGGGGCCGCGGGCGGCTCGGGGTTGGGGGGGGGGCGGGGCGGGGCCCTCGCGTTTTTTGGGATAAAACCGCCCGGAAAAGGGTCCGTTGGGGCCGCGATAAAACACCGAAACCTGGCCCGGCTCCGTTTTTTGGGGGGGCCCGGGAGGGGCTGGGGGGGGGCTGGGGGGCCGGGGGGGAAAAAGTGGGGGGGGAGAGGGGGCTGTTCTGCCCCCCCCCCACAAATACCCCCCCCTCGGTGTATTGACCCCCAAATTAGGGTCGGTTCCCCCCACGTGGGGGGGTCTCTTGACCCCCCCAGCGGTCTGTTGCCCCCCCAAGGGGTCTGTTCCTGCCCTCCCTCCCCAAATTGGGTCTGCGCCCCTCCCAGGGGGCTGAACCCTTCCACAGTGACCCCCCCCCCCGGGG
>NW_020914072.1:0-466 GCF_003984885.1 Neopelma chrysocephalum | reverse complement strand
TGGGGACACCTGGGACACACCCGGGACACACCTGGGGACACCTGGGATACCTGGGATACTGGGGATACACCTGGGACACACCTGGGACACGCCTGCGACCCCGCCCCTCCAATATGGACACACCTGGGACACACCTGGGATACCTGGGGACAGCTGGGATACACCTGGGACCCCGCCCCTCCAGTATGGACACACCTGGGGACACAACTGGGGACACACCTGGGGGGCACCTGGGGACACAACTGGGGACAGGAGGACACACCTGGGCACACCTGGGGGGCGTTTGGGGGCACCTGGGGAGCACCTGGGACACACCTGTGACCCCGCCCCTCCAGTATGGACACACCTGGGACATTTCTGGGACGCACCCGGGACACACCTGAGACCCCGCCCCTCTAATATGGACACACCTGGGGACACCCCCACCTCACCTGGGGACACGCCCTTTTTTTGGCCACGCCCCCCC
>NW_020914071.1:0-413 GCF_003984885.1 Neopelma chrysocephalum | reverse complement strand
CCCCCCCGGCACGGGGTGAGTGGGGGGAGACCCCCCAAAACCACCCCCAGGACCCCCCCCGGGACCCCTCTGAGATGCCGGGGGGGGCACATTGTGTCAGTCATGGGGCTGTGACCCCCCCCGTTGGGGTGAGACCCCCCAAAACCACCCCTGGGACCCCTCTGGGACCCCTCTGAGACCCCGGGGGGGGCACATGGTGTCAATCATGGGGCTGTGACCCCCCCCTTTGGGGTGATGAGACCCCCAAAACTGCCCCTGGGAACCCCCCCCGGGATGAGACCCCCCCAAAACCACCCCCAGGACCCCCCCAGGACCCCTGTGTGGAGGTGGGGGGGGTCTCACCTGCTGTGCCCCCCCCTCCAGCCGCCCCCCCCTTCGACTGGCAGGACCCTCTGGGGCTGGAGGGGCTGCTG
>NW_020914070.1:0-446 GCF_003984885.1 Neopelma chrysocephalum | reverse complement strand
CCAAATGGCCCCAAAATGGTCCCAAAAGGCCCCAAAATGACCCCAAATGACCCCAAATATGATCCCAAAGGGCCCTAAAATGATCCAAAAAAGCCCCAAAAATGATCTCAAAATGCCCCAAAATGACCCCAAAATGATCCCAAATGACACCAAAGGGCCCCAAAATGATCCAAAATGGCCCCAAATGACCCCAAAATGACTCGGTCTCCCCTTGGCTCCGCCCCCTCAGGTCGGTGGGGGCGGGGCAGATGGTGCGGTTCAGCCAATCAGTGACGGGCACTGGGAGGGACTGCGACAAACTGGGAGGGACTGGGAGGGGTCACTGGGAGCACTGGGAGGGTCGTGGGATGAAGTGGGAAGGACTGGGAGGGACTGGGAGGGGATTGGGAGGGAACTGGTGAGACTGGGAGGGGACTGGGAGGGACTGGGAGGGGATTGGGAGGGAC
>NW_020914069.1:0-329 GCF_003984885.1 Neopelma chrysocephalum | reverse complement strand
GGCCCAGGGGGACGGCGAGGGGGCGAGGGGACAGTGAGAGGAGAGGGAACAGTGAGAGGACGAGGGGACTGTGAGAGAAGAGGGGACAGCGAGGGCACAGTGAGGGGGCGAGGGGACATCGAGGGGCGAGGGGCAGGGTGGCACTGATAGAGCACTGAGGGGTCGGGGGGCCGGTGAGGAGTGAGAGGGGCAGGGGAACAGTGAGGGGAGAGGGGACAGTGAGGGGAGAGGGGACAGTGAGAGGAGAGGGGACAGTGAGAGGAGAGGGGACAGTGAGGGGGCGAGGGGACAGTGAGAGGAGAGGGGACAGTGAGGGGGCGAGGGGACAG
>NW_020914068.1:0-583 GCF_003984885.1 Neopelma chrysocephalum | reverse complement strand
AGTGCCTCACCTCAATTCCCAGTTCAACCCCAGTAGCCCCCAGCACTCTCCCAGTGCACCCCAACACCTCTCAGTGCCCTCCCAGTGCCTCACCTCAATTCCCAGTTCACCCCCAGTAGCCCCCAGCGCCCTCCTAGTGCCCTCTAACACCTCCCAGTGCCTCACCTCAATTCCCAGTTCAACCCCAGTAGCCCCCAGCACCCTCCCAGTGCTCCCACTCAGCTCCCAGTGCCCTCCAACGCCTCCCAGCACCTTCCCAGTGCCCCCCACCCCTCCCAGCGCCCTCCCAGTGCTCCCACTCAGCTCCCAGTGCCCCCCAACCCCTCCCAGTGCCCTCCCAGTGCCCCCACTGGCCTCTGTCGCGACTCGGGGTCGGGGTTGGTGTTGTCGACGACGACGGGCCGACCCTTGGCCAGGGCGGCCGAGCAGGCGGAGACACAGCGCTGCCACGAGCCCAGCGTGTCCTGGGGGGCACCGGTGGTCACCGGGGGGGCCACAGTAGCCACTGGGCTACCTGGGGCTCAGGGACTCACCCAGGGCTCAGGGACTCACCCTGTTGACGTATTCGTATCCCGCCGGGACC
>NW_020914067.1:0-595 GCF_003984885.1 Neopelma chrysocephalum | reverse complement strand
ACTGCGGGGGGGTCAGGGGGAGGACGCCAAATCTGGGAGAGAGAATGGGGGAGATCCCAAATCTGGGAGAGAGAAGGGGGGGATCCCAAATCCGGGGGGGCTGGGAGAGAGAAGGGGGAGGATCCCAAATCTGGGAGAGACAAGAGGTGGGACCCCAAATTTGGGAGAGAGAAGGGGTGGAACCCCAAATTTGGGAGACAGAAGGGGTGGGATCCCAAATCTGGGAGACCCCAAGGGGGGGGGGGGGACCCCAAAGCGGGAAGAGAGAGGGGGGGGGGGGGGACCCCAAATCTGGGAGAGAGAAGGGAGGGGACCCCAAATTCAAGAGAGAGAAGGGGGGAGATCCCAAATGTGGGAGAGACATGAGGTGGGACCCCAAATTTGGGAGAGAGAAGGGTGAGGGGGACCCCAAATCTGGCAGAGACAAGGGCGGGAAGATCCCGAATCTGGGGGTGCTGGGAGAGACCCCAGAGGGGGGGGGACACCCCAAATTTTGGGAGAGACAAGGGGGTGGGGGGGACCCCCAAACTCCCCCTGCAAAGCCCTAGAAAAGGGGGGTGAGGGGGTGTCCCAACCCTGGGGGGGGGGGGGGCCC
>NW_020914066.1:0-665 GCF_003984885.1 Neopelma chrysocephalum | reverse complement strand
CCAGCCCCTCTCCCTCCCTCAGACCCTCCCTAAACCCTCACAAACGCCCCTCGCTCCTCAGGTCTCCATCCTCGCCCCTTCCCCTCAGGCCCCTCCCGGCCCGGGGCTTCCCCCCTTTCCCCCTTCCTCTGCCTCCCCCCGGGGACTCACCGCGGGGTCCCGAGGCGGCCCTTGGGGGGCTGCGATCGCGATCCGATGTCGCGACAGAGGCCGCGACTCGCGGGGGCCGCCGCCGCCGCCTCCTCCTCCCCCCTCGCTCGGCGCCGACCCGGCCAAGATGGCGGACGCTCCCTCAGGCCGCCGCCCCGCCCCGCCCGCGCGCGCCGCGCGCCCATTGGTCCCGCCGGACGTCACTCAGCGAAACTCGCCCGTTGATTGGTGCACGGCGCGAAGGGCGGTGCTAAAGCGGCTGTCAATCAGCGGATCCGCGCGCTCCTATTGGAGGAGCCGCAAACCTGTGTTTATAACGGCGAAAGGGCGTGGCAGAGAGGAGGCCGCGCCCACAAGGCGGGGCTTGTGCAGGGAAAAGGGCTTTCTATTGGTCAGAGGAGCTGTCACTCAGGGCAGGGCGGAAGAGGCTGACACGGCTCCTGATTGGTGGAACCCCCTGGCGAGGGGCGGGGCCACGAGGTGGCCGTCTCTCCCATTGGCTGGTTCGTGTGGGG
>NW_020914065.1:0-1167 GCF_003984885.1 Neopelma chrysocephalum | reverse complement strand
GGACACACCTGGGACACACCTTGGATATACCTGGGACACACCTGGGATACATCTGGGATACCTGGGATGCACTTGGGATACCTGGGATATACCTGGGACACACCTGAGATACACCTGGGATACACCTGGGGACACCTGGGATACACTTGGGATACACTTGGGACACACCTGGGACACACTTGGGATACCTGGGATGCACTTGGGATACCTGGGATATACCTGGGACACACCTGGGATACACTTGGGATACACCTGGGAGGCACTTGGGACACCTGGGATACACCTGGGATACATCTAGGATACACTTGGGATACCTGGGATACATCTGGGGACACCTGGGATACTTGGGACACACCTGAGATACATCTGGGACATACCTGGGACATACCTGGGACACCTGGGACACACTTGGGACACTTATGATGCACTTGGGACACACATGGGATACACCTGGGACACACCTGGGATATACCTGAGGACACACCTGGGACACACTTGGAATACCTGGGATACACTTGGGATACACCTGGGATACACTTGGAATACCTGGGACACACTTGGGGTACACCTGGGATACACCTGGGACACACCTGTGGCACACCTGTCACACACCTGGGCACACACCTGGGACATACTGGGGCACACGTGGGACACACCTGTCACACAGCTGGGCACACCTGGAGCACACCTGGGACACAGCTGGGCACACCTGTCACACATGGGACACACCTGGGTACACCTGGGACACACCTGGAGCACACCTGTCACATACCTGGACCCACCTGTCACACACCTGGGGCACACCTGTCACACACATGGGCACACCTGGGGCACACCTGTCACACACCGGGCACACACCTGGGCACATCTGGGCACACACCTGGGCACACCTGGGCACACCTGGGACACACCTGGGCACACACGGGACACACCTGGGGCACAGCTGGGCACACCTATCACACACCTGGGCACACCTGTCCCACACCTGGGCACACCGGGCACACACCTGGGCACACCTGGGCGCACCTGTGGAGAGGTTGGGGAGTGAGGGGGTTTCTATGGATTTGGAGGGGGGGAGGGGCTCATCCGTGTCATTGTGTCACCCCTCCCCCACCCCCATCACCCCCACTCCCATCGCCCCTCCCCCCAAACCCACCCCCGACCCCC
>NW_020914064.1:0-330 GCF_003984885.1 Neopelma chrysocephalum | reverse complement strand
CCCCCCCCTCGGGACCCCCCCCCAGCGCCTCGGGGGGGTCGGGCCGGACGTAGAAACGGAGCAGCTGCATCTGGGGGGGGGAAAAAGGGGTTAAAGAGGGGGGGGACAGCCGGGACCCCCCAAAATACAGCCGGGACCCCCCAAAATACAGCCGGGAACCCCCAAAATACAGCCGGGACCCCCCAAAACGGTCCCAAAATAGAGCCGGGACCACCCAAAACTGTCCCAAAACACCCCCGGGATCCCCCAAAACTGCCCCAAAATAGAGCCGGGACCCCCAAAACTGCCCCAAAATACACCCGGGACCCCCCAAAACGGTCCCAAAATACA
>NW_020914063.1:0-427 GCF_003984885.1 Neopelma chrysocephalum | reverse complement strand
CCCCCCCCCACCCTGAGACCCCAAAAACAGCCTCTTTGGGGCACAAGGACCCCCAAAACAGCTCCCCCCAACCTGTGACCCCAAACTCAGCATCTTTGGGGCCCCAAAACCAACCCCCACCCCAAGACCCCCAAAACAGCCCCCCCCATAACCCGTTACCCCAAAACCGGCATCTTTGGGACCCCAAAACCAGCTCCCCCACCCCGAGTCCCCCCTCCCCCCGCTCTGGCCGGGTGCCCCGGGGAGGGGGAGGGGCGGGTGGGGGAGGGGTCCCCGCACACACTCGGGGTCTGTTCTCGGCCCGGCCCGGGGGGGGGGGCGGGGGGGGGTGGGGGGGGGGGGGGGCGGGGGGGCCCCAAGGGGGGGCTGTTGGGGGGCCGGGGGGGGGGAGGGGGGACCCCTCACAGGCCCCAAACTGACACTGGGA
>NW_020914062.1:0-321 GCF_003984885.1 Neopelma chrysocephalum | reverse complement strand
CAGACGGACGGGGGGACACGGGGGGGACACGGGGCGACACGAGGGGGTCACGGGGGGGGACACGGGGACACAGAGGGACGGGGGGGACAGGGGGACACGGGGAGGACAGGGGGACACGGGGACACGAGGGGGATGGGGGGGGTCACGGGGGAGGACAGGGGGACACGGGGGGCACAGAGGGACAGACAGAGGGACAGAGAGGGAGGGGCCGGTGGAACACGGGGGGGGGGAACACGGGGGCGGAACGGCACCGCCGGGATAACCTCGGGAACCCCGGGAACACCGGGAACGCCGGGAATCCCGGGAATTACCTTGTTGTAG
>NW_020914061.1:0-375 GCF_003984885.1 Neopelma chrysocephalum | reverse complement strand
TTAGGGTTATGGTTAGGGTTAGGTTTAGGGTTAGGGTTTTGGTTAGGTTTAGGGTTAGGGTTATGGTTAGGACTTGGGTTAGGGTTAGGTTTAAGCTTAGGGTTAGGGTTAGGATTATGGTTAGGGTTTGGGTTAGTTAGTGTTTGTGTTAGGGTTATGGTTAGGGTTTGGTTTAGCATTATTGTTATGGTTAGGGTTTGGGTTACGTTTTGAGTTAGGTTTGGGGTTAGGGTTTAGGGTTTACGGTTGCGGTTAGGGTTATTGTTAGGGTTAGGGTTTAGGGTTTGGTTTAGGGTTATGGTTAGGGTTTGATTTAGGGTTAGGGTTACGGTTAGAGTTACGGTTAGGGTTAGGGTTAGGGTTAGGTTATGGTTA
>NW_020914060.1:0-779 GCF_003984885.1 Neopelma chrysocephalum | reverse complement strand
AATGGTTCACTGGAGGACTAATTGGCTCTGAGAGCTCCAGTCCTTTGCAGCGGATTATTGGCGTGCTGGCAGGAGCAGCTCCCTTCCTTCCCTTCCCCCTTCGTTATAAAAACAGGAACTGTACAGAAACCAAATACCACACGGCCCCTGCGCCGAGCCCGTCAGTGCTCCCGGCTCGGTGTTCAGCACAGAAAGTCCCTTTTGGGAAGCGGAGGAAGAAAATTCTGGAAGTGCGAGAACGCGGCGATAGCTGGGATGAACTGGGAGCCCTTAGGAAAGGACTGGGAGGTACTGGGATAAATCGGGAGCCCCGAGGAAGGAACCGGGGCCCTCCCGCCATTTGCGTAGCGCTGAGGGCAGGGCGCTTACGCCATTTGCGTAGCTTTACGCAGTTTACGTACCTCTCCTCCTTTGCCGTTACCGGCTTCCCCTTACGCCGTTTGCGTAGCGCGGAGGGCAATGGCAGAGCCCCTTACGCTGTTTGCGTAGCGCTGAGGGCAGCGGCGTTAGGAGGGGACTTGAGTGGACTGGGAGCCCTTAGGAAGGGACTGGGGCAAACTGGGAGCTTTTTGGAGAGGACTGGGATGAACTGGGAAAGGTCCGCGAGCCCCTAGGAAGCCACCGGGGCCCTTGCGCCATTTTCGTAGCCTTACGCAACATACGTAACTCCCTTCATTGCCGTTCCCGGCGCCCCCCTTACGCCATTTGCGTAGCGCCGCTCCATTGCCGTTTGCGGCGCCGCCTTACGCCGTTTGCGTATCCCTGCGCCGTTTGCGCAG
>NW_020914059.1:0-309 GCF_003984885.1 Neopelma chrysocephalum | reverse complement strand
CCCCCCCCTTGCCCCCCCCGCTCACAGTGGGTGTGGTCCGGGCAGGGCCCCCCCCCCGGGGTACCCCTGGAAGAGGCTGTTGCTGTAGCTCAGCCCGGGGGGCGACGGAACCTGCCCGGGCCGGACCGGCTTGGCTGGGGGGGCACGGGGGGGTCAGCGGGGCCAGCGGGCACCCGAGACCCCCGGGGGGGCACCTGAGACCCCCCACCCCCAGTCCCCGGCCCCCTCCATCCCGGAGTGTGCCAGGATGGCGCCCACCCTGCCCCCCCCGTGCCCACCCCACACCCGCCTGCCCCCGATCCTGTGCCC
>NW_020914058.1:0-514 GCF_003984885.1 Neopelma chrysocephalum | reverse complement strand
GCCCCCCAGTACCCAAATTCCCATCTGGCACCCCAAAAAACCCCCCCCGGGCCAAGGGGTCTCCATCTACAACTACTGGAATGGTTGGCACCCCTAAAAACCCCCTGGGAACCCCAAAACCTCCTCAGGCACCTCAACCCCCCCCCCAGGAACCCCCAAACTCCCCCGGGTACCCCCAAAAAACCCCCTGGGCACCCCACGCCCCCCTGCACCAGGGGGCCGACACCTCCAACTCCCACATTGGTTGGCACCACCCAAAAAGACCCCCTGGCCCGAGGGGGTTTTGGGGTACTCAGGGGGATTTTAGGGTGTTTGGGGTGCCAGGGGGGATTTAGGGGTGCCAACCATTCCAGTAGTTGTAGATGGAGACCCCTTGGCCCGGGGGGGTTTTTTGGGGTGCCAGATGGGAATTTGGGTACTGGGGGGCTTTGGGGTACCCAGGAGGGTTTTGGGGTGCCGGGGGGGGGTTTTGGGGTGCCAACCATTCCAGTAGTTGCAGATGGAGACCCCCTGG
>NW_020914057.1:0-356 GCF_003984885.1 Neopelma chrysocephalum | reverse complement strand
TGCCTCCCGTTGTCCCGGGAGGGTTTGGGGGTGCACAGCCCCCCCCCACCTCCCGCGCCCCCCCTCCGGTGCAGGTGCGGCCGCTCCCCGAGCTGGGCCCCCCCCGGACCCCCCGCACCCCCTCGGGAGGGTCCCCGCGCCCCCCGCGCCCCGCTGAAGGTCACGGCTGCGGGTGCTCGGAGCTCGCCCGGGTGGGGGGCGCCGGGGGGGGGTCCAGCGGGGGTTCTGCCGCAGCCCCCCCGCCCCGCTCCCCCCGTCCCGCTCGGGGACTCGGTGGCCGCGGCCACCTCCCCCCCTTCCCCGGGGGACTTTGGCCGGCGGCGGGTTCGTGGCGTTTGCGGCCGCTCCCGGGGGGG
>NW_020914056.1:0-327 GCF_003984885.1 Neopelma chrysocephalum | reverse complement strand
GTGAGTCAGGGCCCCTCCCGCTGAGTCAGTGCCGAGTCAGCGCCGGATGCTCCCAGTGCTCCCAGTGCTCCCAGTGTGGCCCTGGAGCCATCCCAATACTCCCAGTGTGGGGCTGGAACCTTTCCAGTGCTCCCAGTATGGCCCCAATTACCCCCCCACTGCTCCCAGTATGGCCCTGGAGCCATCCCAGTGCTCCCAGTGCGGGGCTGGAACCTTTCCAGTGCTCCCAGTCTGCCCCCAAACCCCTCCCAGTGCTCCCAGTAAGGCCCCAAACCCCTCCCAGTCCCTCCCAGTGCTCCCAGTTTGGCCTTTCCCCGTCCCCCCCCC
>NW_020914055.1:0-504 GCF_003984885.1 Neopelma chrysocephalum | reverse complement strand
TGGAGGTTTGGGGGGATTTGGGGGGACTTTGGGGGTGTCTGGGGGGGATTTGGGGGAGCTGGGGATCGTTTGGGGGGGTCTGAGTGGGATTCGGGGGGATTGAGGGAGATTTAAGGGGGTTTGGGGGAATTTTGGGGGATTTAGGGGATTTAGGGGGCCTTGGGTGGGATTTGGGGGGATTTAGGGGATTTAGGGAGGTTTTGGGGCGGTTTGGGGAGATTGGGGGGGGGGGCTGGGGATCGTTTGAGGAGGTTTGGTTTTTTCCCCCAAAAAATGTCTTTTTTCACCAAAATCTTTATTTTTTTTCCCCAATTTGGGGGTCCCAAAACGGAGGGTTTTTTCCCCCCTGAAATTAATTTTTTCCCCAAAAAATTAAGGTTTTTTCTCCAAAAAAATCGAATTTTTCCCCCAAAAAATCGAATTTTTTCCCCAAAAAATCGGATTTTTTCCCCAAATTTTTTTTGCCCCAAAAATTAATTTTTTCCCCCAAAACGTGTTTATTTT
>NW_020914054.1:0-306 GCF_003984885.1 Neopelma chrysocephalum | reverse complement strand
AGGGGGAGACCCCCCAAAAAAAGGGGAAGGGGGGAGACCCCTAAAATCGGAGGGGGGGCAAAAAAAGGAGGGGGAACCCCCAAAATTGAGGGAAACCCCCCCAAAATCGAGGAGGGGGACCCTCAAAATCCAGGGGGAGACCCCAAAATCGAGGGGGGGAGTCCCAAAAAAAAGGGGAGGGGGGGACTCCCAAAATCAGGGGAGGAACCCCCAAAATTGGGAGGGACCCCCAAAATCGGGAGGGACCCCCAAAATCAGGGGGGACCCCCAAAATTGAGGGAAACCCCCCCAAAATCGAAGGGGGGG
>NW_020914053.1:0-723 GCF_003984885.1 Neopelma chrysocephalum | reverse complement strand
GCCCTTATCGCCCCTTCCCAGCCGGAATTTTGGGGGGGCTCCCCCACCCCCCCGGATGTGGGGTCCCCAGGGAGGGGGGGAGGGGCCGGGGGGGCATTTCCGGTGGCCGAAGGTGGGGGGAGGGGCGTGGGAAAAGCCCGGACACCGCGCGGGGGGGGGGGGTGGAGGGGGGATCCCTCCAAAACCTCGTGATCCCCCCAAAATTTGGGGGTTCTCTCCCTCATTTTGGGGTCTCCCCTATTCTGGGGTCCCCCCCCCCCCCCGTTTTTGGGGTCCTTGAGGCCGGTTTTTGGGGTCCTTTTCCCCATTTCGGGGTCTCCCCCATTCTGGGGTCCTCCTCCTATTTTTAGGGTCTTCTCCTTCATTTCCGGGCCTCCCCTTTTCGGGGTCCCCCACCCACCCCCATTTTTGGGGTTTCCGGACCCCATTTTGGGTCATCCCCATTTTCGGGGTCTCCCCCGTCTCAGATTTTCCCCCCCCGACCCCATTTTTAGGGTTCCTTCCTTCATTTCGGGGTCTCCCCCATTCCAGGGTCCCCCCGAGCCCTGTTTTTGGGGTCCCTTTCCCCGTTTTGGGGTCTCCCCCACCCCGGGGTCTCCCCCGGCCCGTTTTGGGGTCCCCGAAGCCGATTGTGGGGTTCCTGAGGCCGTTTTTGGGGTCTCCTTTATTCGGGGTCCCCCCGGCCCATTTTGGGGTCCCCGAGGCCGTTTTTGGGGTCCCTGA
>NW_020914052.1:0-500 GCF_003984885.1 Neopelma chrysocephalum | reverse complement strand
GCCCGGGAACAGCATCCGCCGGCCCAGAGTGTGAGCCAGCACCAGCCTGGGGGCGGGGACACACCGGGACACGCCCACCGGGGGCGGGGTCAGACCGGGGACACACCCACCAGGGGGTGGGCTCAGGTCACCTTTGGACACGCCCACCCTCCAACAGGTAGCACCACCCCTTCCCCAAAAAGTCATGCCTGCCCCAAAGCCCCTCCCCCCTTTAGCCACACCCCCTTACCTCAAGCCCCACCCACCCAGCAGAGCCCCACCCCTTCCCTGAGCCCCACCCAACCTATTGACCCCGCCCCATCTCATTGGCCCCACCCCTGTTCTTTTAGTCCCACCCATCTCATTAGCCCCATCCACCTCATTAGCCCCACCCCTGTTCTATTAGCCCCGCCCCATCTTATTAGCCCCACCCTTTTTATTAGTCTCACCCACAGCGTTAGCCCCGCCCCATCGCATTAGCCCCACCCCATTCTATTAGCCCCACCCATCCTGTAAGCCCC
>NW_020914051.1:0-411 GCF_003984885.1 Neopelma chrysocephalum | reverse complement strand
GGGGGGGTCAGGGGGCTCCTGGGGGACCAGGGGAGTCCCGGGGGGGGCAGGACCCCCCTAAAAACCCCCAAATCCCCCCCCAAAATCATCCAATACCCCCCATGGCACCCCCAGGGCTCAGGGGGTCAGGGGGGTCAGGAGGGGTCATGGGGGGTCAGGGGGGTCAGGAGGGGTCAGGGAGGGTCGGGGGGGAGCATCAGACCCCCTCAAAGCCCTGAAGCCCCCCCAGAACCCCCCCAAAACCCTCCCACCCCCCCCCAGTGCTCGGCGTCACCCCGGGGGTCTGCGGAGCTGGGAGGGGGGGACACGGGGGGGTTAGAAAGGGTTGGGAAGGGAGGGGGGGATCCCCTCAGGTCCCTGCAGCCCCCCCGGAGCCCCCCCAGACCCCCCAAACTCACCGAGGGGCCGCAG
>NW_020914050.1:0-358 GCF_003984885.1 Neopelma chrysocephalum | reverse complement strand
AGGACCCCTATAGGACCCCCCATAGGGCCCCAACCCACCGTAGGTCTCGGACATGCTGGAGCCGGGCCTGGAGCAAAGATGGCGGCGCCCTGAGGAGCCTCTTCCGGGTGCTGTGCGCATGCGCCAGGTGG
The DNA here is from genome assembly GCF_003984885.1 of Neopelma chrysocephalum. Classification (NCBI taxonomy): domain Eukaryota; kingdom Metazoa; phylum Chordata; class Aves; order Passeriformes; family Pipridae; genus Neopelma; species Neopelma chrysocephalum. The sequence continues at coordinate 227 of NW_020914050.1, read as the reverse complement.
GCAGCGCCAGGACATGGGCGGGGCCTCGTCCACGTCCTCTGCGCATGCGTTGTAGCAGTGTCAAGATGGGCGGGGCTTCTTCCGGGTTCTGTGCGCATGCGCCGGGGCAGCGCCATGATGAGCGGGGCTTCTTCCGGGTTCTGTGCGCATGCGCAAGGGAGCAGTGCCCGGAGACAGGCGGGGCCACGCGGTGATAAGGGGCGGGGTCACGGAGGGGGCGGAGCCGC
>NW_020914049.1:0-387 GCF_003984885.1 Neopelma chrysocephalum | reverse complement strand
GGGGTGGTCCCGAGGGGGGTCAGAGGGGCTCATGGGGGGGGAGGGGATCATGGGGGTCTCACCCCCCCAGAGAACCTGGACAAGCTGTGGGGGGCTCAGGGGGGTCCATGGGGGGATCACCCACACCCACACCCTGGGCAAAGGTGGGGGTCCAGGGGTGGGTGTGGGGGTCCTGGGGGGTTTTGGGGGGTCCGGGGTGGTCCGGGGGGGCTCAGAGGGGACCGTGGGGGTGTCCCCCCCCCCAGGGATCATCGACAGCACCATCGGGGAGCAGCGCCAGGTCGTGGCCGTCACCGGCGACGGCACCAACGACGGCCCCGCCCTCAAGAAGGCTGACGTGGGGTTCGCCATGGTAACGACACCCCCAAAAAAAACGGGACCCCCCCC
>NW_020914048.1:0-314 GCF_003984885.1 Neopelma chrysocephalum | reverse complement strand
CCCCTCCTGCCACACCCACTCCTGGCCCCACCCACCCCCTTTCCATGGCTCCACCCCCTTGAGCCCAAGCCACGCCCACTCAAAGCTCCCCCCATCGCTTTTAAAGCCCTGCCCGCCCAAGCCACGCCCCTTTTCACAGGCCCCGCCCACCCTCTGGCTGTGGGGGAACTCCTCCCCCCCCCGGTGCAGGAGGACCCCCCCCGGGAGCCCCCCCGGCCGGGCGAACACGCAGTTCCCTGCGGGGTCGTCGGGCAGAGCCAGCCGGGTGTAGGGGTGGTCTGACAGCTGCTCCATGGCCTGGGGAACCCCAAAAC
>NW_020914047.1:0-494 GCF_003984885.1 Neopelma chrysocephalum | reverse complement strand
TGGGGGGTTCAGAGGGTGTTTTGGGGGGTTGAGGGATGTTTGGGGGGAGTTCAGGGGTGTTTTGGGGGGTTCAGGGGTGTTTTGGGGGGGTTAAGGGGTGTTTTGGGGGGGTTCAAGAGTGTTTGGGGGTGTTTTTGGGGGGATAGGGGACAGGGACAGAGACGGGGCAGCTTCCGCTTTCCGTCGCTGTTCCGGGTGCGGGCGGAAGTGCGGTGAGTTCCGGGCGGAAGCGCGGGATGTTCCGGGCGGAAGTGCGGTGAAGTTCCGGGCGGAAGCGTTGGCGGTAGCGGTGCCATGGCGGCGGCGGCGGCGGCGGGCCCTGGCCCGGGAGGCCCCGCAGGTGCCGCCGGTGCCGCTCCGGTTCCCGGCGCCGCCCGCACGAAGAAGAAGCAGAAGCGGTTCGTGCCCCAGCGGGTGAAGCTGCCGCGCGCCGCCGACCCGCTGCTGGCGGTGCTGGCCTGGGGCGTCACCCACCAGGTGGGCACCGGCACCGC
>NW_020914046.1:0-324 GCF_003984885.1 Neopelma chrysocephalum | reverse complement strand
CCCCCCCCCCCAACCCTTTTTATCTTTTTCCTTCGATATTTTCTATTTTTCACCCCTTCCCCCATTCGTTCCCCTCCACCTTTCCCTCCCCACCTCAGGCCTCTGGGCTGTTCAGGCAGGGAGTGGGGGGTCCTCTGTCCTCTTCCAGAGCCCCCCAACCTCTCGCAGACCCCGGTGTCTCTGCTCCCCGGCGAGACCATCAGGGTCACAGGGACCCCCTCAGGGAGTTTGGGGAGGTCCCAAGGGATCTGGGTGCCCCTGCAGCCCCCCCAGGCTTCACCCACCTCAACCCTCTGTGGGGTGAGCGTGGCATCGGGGGGGGGG
>NW_020914045.1:0-432 GCF_003984885.1 Neopelma chrysocephalum | reverse complement strand
AAGGCATCGACGAGGCGAGCGAGAGCAGCGAGGAGAGCGAGGAGGAGAAAGGGGAGGAGAAGGAGGAGGAAGAGGAGGGAAAAGCCACCCCCACCCCCCAGGAGAAGAAGAAGAAGAGGGGTAAGAACCCCCCCGACCCCCCCCAATCCCCCTGGGGGGTAAATTTGGGGTGAAACCCCCCAAAATTGATGTTTTGGGACCCCCAGAGAGCAGCGACGAGTCGCAGACGTCGGAGGAGAGCGACATCGACAGCGAGACCTCCTCAGCTCTGTTCATGGCGGTGAGGGGGGATTTTGGGGGATTTTGGGGTGTTTGGGGGATTTTGGGGTGGTTTGGGGTGGTTTGGGGTATTTTAGGGTGGATTTTGGGGGATTTTGGGGTGTTTTGGGTTATTTTACGGTGGATTTTGGGGTGGTTTTGGGGTGTTTTGGG
>NW_020914044.1:0-421 GCF_003984885.1 Neopelma chrysocephalum | reverse complement strand
GGATTTTGGGGTGGATTTTGGGGTGGATTTGGGGATATTTTGGGGCAGATTTTGAGGTGTATTTTGGGGTATTTTCGTGTGGGTTTTTGGGGTGGATTTTGGGATATTTTGGGGCAGATTCGGGGGGGTATTTTGGGGTGGATTTTGGGGTATTTTGGGGTGGACTTTGGGGTGAATTTTGGGATATTTTGGGGCAGATTTTGGGGATATTTTGGGGTGAATTTCGGGGCAGATTTTGGGGTGTATTTGGGGTCTCACCCTCGGCCTCGCTGCCCTCGCTGCTCTCGGAGCTGAGCTCCAGATCCTCCTCCAGGTCGTGGATCCTCAGCCCCCCTCCCTTGCCCGGGGCCTTCCTCCCCTTCTCCTTCTCCTCCTCCTCCTCGTCCTGGTCCCGCAGCCGCCGCTGCTGCATGATGCTGAA
>NW_020914043.1:0-591 GCF_003984885.1 Neopelma chrysocephalum | reverse complement strand
CCCCCCACCCACAGCTCCAGGCACGGAGGGGGAGCTTTGGGGGTCCCCTGAGAGCCATGGGGGGATCAGAGCAGAGCTGGGGGAAGGTGGAGCTGTCGGGGGGGAAGACCCTGGGGGACCCCTGAGAGCTGAGCTGAGACCCCCCAACCGCAGCCGCCGGGTACCCAGGAGGAGGTGTCCGGGGGGGAAACACAACCCTGGGGGGACCCCTGACAGCCCGGGGGGGGTCACAGCCGACCCCTGAGAGCCATGGGGGGGTCACAGCTGAGCTGGGGGAAGGTGGAGCTGTCGGGGAAAGGGAGACCCTGAGGAACCCCTGAGAGCCACAGGGGGGTCTCAGCTCAGTTGTGACCCCCCACCCACAGCCCCGGGGACCTGGGGGGAAGGGGAGCCCTCAGAGGGGGTGAGAGAGAGAGGGGGGGGGTCTCACAGAGGGGTGACACAACCCCGGGGGGGACCCCCAAGAGTCCCCCAACTGGACCCCCAACTGCAGCCCCCGGGGACCTGGGGATGTCGGGGGGGCTGGTGGAGACCCTGGGGGGGCCCCCGAGAGCCGGGGGGGGACCAGCCCACCCTGAGAGCCCGGGGGGG
>NW_020914042.1:0-572 GCF_003984885.1 Neopelma chrysocephalum | reverse complement strand
GGGGACCCGGGGGAAGGGCATCGAACCCACCCCGGGGTCACCAAGGGTGTGGGGGAGAGGGGGGAGAGGGGGTTTGGGGGGATTTGGGGGGGGTCACAGAGGGAGGGAGGGCACCCCAAAATTTGGGGGGACCCGGGGGAAGGGCGTTGAACCCGCTGTGGGGTTCCCAGTGATTTGGGGTGGCCCTGCAGGGTTTTGGGGTGGGTTTTGGGGTCAGGATGGGTTTGGGGGTCCCAGGGTGGGTTTTGGGGTCCCAGGATGGGTTTGGGGGGTTGCCTGTGATTCGGGGTGGGTTTTGAGGTCAGGGTGGGTTTGGGGGGGTTCCCAGTGATTTGGGGTGGCCCCGTAGGGTTGTGGGGTGGGTTTTGGGGTCAGGGTGAGTTTGGGATCCCAGGAGAGGTTTTGAGATCCTGAGGGGGGTTTTGGGGGGGTTCCCTGTGATTTGGGGTGAGTTTTGGGGTCAGGGTGGGTTTGGGGCTCTCAGGGGGGTTCCCTGTGATTTGGGCTGAGTTTTGGGATCGGGGTGAGTTTGGGGTTCCTGGGTGGGTTCCCAATGACCCAAGATGACCCCT
>NW_020914041.1:0-443 GCF_003984885.1 Neopelma chrysocephalum | reverse complement strand
GCAGCTCCTTCTGCTCCGGGCTCTGGGAGCCTGGGAACGGGGGGACACAGGAATGAGAGCCCTGAAAACCCACCCTGGGGACCCCAAAATCCACCCAAACCACCCCCTAAAAACAGACCCTGCTGGGCCAGCAGCTCCTTCTGCTCTGGGCTCTGGGAGCCTGGGAACGGGGGGACACAGGGATGAGACCCCTGAAAACCCACTCCAGGGACCCCAAAACCCACCCCAGAAACACCAAAATCCACCCCAGAAACACCAAAATCCTCCCAACCCACCCCTCCTAAAAACAGGCCCTGCTGGGCCAGGAGCTCCTGCTCTGGGATTTGGGAGCCTGGGAATGGGGGGACAGGGATGAGACCCCCCAGACCCACCCCAGGGACCCCAAAATCTTCCCAACCCACTCCCCCTAAAAACAGGCCCTGCTGGGCCAGCAGCTCCTTCTG
>NW_020914040.1:0-576 GCF_003984885.1 Neopelma chrysocephalum | reverse complement strand
GGGGAAAAGGGGACCCCAAAATTATTGGGGGGGGTTAAAGGGGACAAAAGGGACCCCAAAATCATCAGGGAGGGAAAAGGGACCCCAAAATTATCGGGGGGGGGAAGGAAACAAAAGGGACCCCAAAATTATCTGGGGGGGAAAGGGGAATAAAGGGGACCTCAAAATTATAGAGGAGGGGTTTAAGGGAACAAAAGGGACCCCAAAATTATCAGAGGGGTTCAGGGGTGTCCCAACCCCCCCCCATTTTTGGGGTCCCCCCTCACCTGGGGAAGGTGCCCCAATGCCCCCCCCACGTTTAAGGGGCTCAGGGGGGTTTGAGGAGTGTCCCCATGATTTGGGGGGGTTCAGGAGGGCTCAGGGGGAGTTCAGGGGTGTCCCCCCGGTTTTGGGGGGTTCGGGAGGGGTTCACCTGGGGAAGGTGCGGCCGATTCCCGTCCCTTGGCTCCAGCCCATCCCCCCAGTTTTGGGGGGCTCAGGGGGGGTTCAGAGGTGTCCCGACCCACCCCCCCATTTTTGGGGTCCCCCCTCACCTGGGGAAGGTGCGGCCGATTCCCGTCCCTTGGCTCCAGCCCA
>NW_020914039.1:0-908 GCF_003984885.1 Neopelma chrysocephalum | reverse complement strand
GGGGAAATGAAGGAATTTGGGGGGAAAATGAAGGATTTGGGGGGGGGAAATGAGGGATTTTGGGAGGAAAAATGAAGGATTTTGGGGGAAAATGAAGGATTTTGGGGTGAAAAAGGGAAAAATGGGGAAAAATGGGAAAAAAAATGAGAAAAATGGGAGAAAAAATGAGAAAAATGGGATTTTTGGGGGAAAAAAATGGGAAAAAAGGGATTTTTGGGGAAAAAATGGGATTTTTGGGGGGGAAATGTGGGATTTTGGGGGGAAAAATTGAGAATTTTGGGGAAAAATAATTTGGGGAGAAAAGAGAATTTTGGGGGAAATGGAGAATTTTTGGGGGAAAAAGAGAATTTTGAGGGAAAAAAGATAATTTTGAGGGGAAATGAAGGATTTTGGAGGGAAAAAAGAGAATTTGGGGAGAAAATTGAGAATTTTTGGGGAAAATGGAGAATTTTGGGTAAAAATGAAGAATTTGGGGGGAAAAAAGAGAATTTTGGGGGAAATGGAGAATTTTGGAGGGAAATGAAGGATTTTGGAGGGAAAAAAGAGAATTTTGGGAGAAAAATGAAGAATTTTGGGGGAAAATTGAGAATTTTTTGAGGGAAATTGAGAATTTTTGGGGGAAATGGAGAATTTGGGGGAAAATGGAGAATTTTGGGGTAAAAAGAGAGTTTTGACCTTGTCCCAGACGCTCTCGGGGGCCTCGAGGGCGGGGCCCAGGTGGGGGTTGGTGGCCGCGTTGGACACCAGGATGTCGACGCCCCCGAAGGTCTCCAGGGCCTGGGCGGGGCCAAAAAGGGGGAGGGGACGGCTGAGGCCACGCCCACACACAGCTGGGACCCTCAAATCCACCCAAAACTCACCGAAATTCACCCAAAATCAACGAAAATCACCGAAAATGGACCCAAAAT
>NW_020914038.1:0-623 GCF_003984885.1 Neopelma chrysocephalum | reverse complement strand
GGGGGGGGGGAGAGGGGTTGCTGTGGGGCTGGAGGGGTCCCTATGGATCTATAGGGGATAGACAGGGAGGGGCGTCTCTATGGGGCGGGGCTCTGTGGGGCCAGGGGTCCCTATGGATCTATAGGGGATGAGGAGAGAGGTCCCTGTGGATCTATAGGGGATGGGGAGAGGGGTCCCTGTGGGGCTGGAGGGGTCCCTATGGATCCATAGGGAGGAGTGTCCCTAAGGATCTATAGGGGATGAGGAGAGGAATCCTTATGGATCTATAGGGATGGGGAGGGAGGGGCCTCCCTATGGGGCGGGGCTCTGTGGGGCCAGGGGGTCCCTATGGATCTATAGGGGATGGAGGGAGTGTGTCCTTATGGATCTATAGGGGATGGGGTGGGGTCCCCATGGGGCTGGGATGGCCCCTATAGATGTATAGGGGAAATAGGGGGAGGGATCCCTATGGATCTATAGGGGATGAGGAAAGGACTCCCTATGGATCTATAGGGGATGGTGGGGTCTCTGTAGGCCCAGGGGGTCCCTATAGGGCTGAGAGGGTCCCTAAAGGGCTGAGGGGTCTCTATAGGGCCGGAGGAGTCCCTATAGATCTATAGGGGATGGGGAAAGGGTCCCTATGG
>NW_020914037.1:0-687 GCF_003984885.1 Neopelma chrysocephalum | reverse complement strand
CCCCCCCCCCCCCCAAAATTCGATGCAAGACACGGAAAAAAGGGAGGGCGGAAAAGGGGGGGGGAAGATGCTGAGGGTGCCCCTCCCCCCTCCCAAATTTAACCCCCCAGCCCCCAATTTTAGGGGGGGTCTTAAATCCACCCCCCCCAAAAAAAAATTTGGGGAGGGTCCAAAATAAACAGCCCCCAAAATTTGACGGGGGGGGGCCTAAAAACCCCTAAAAACCCAAATTTTTTTTTTTTGGGGGGGGGGCAATTTTTGAGGATGCCCCAATTTTTTGGGGGGGTGCCCCAATTTTCGGGGGTCCCACAATTTTTTGGGGGGGTGTCCAAATTTTTTTGAGGGGGGGTGTCTCAATTTTTCGGGGGGTCCTCCCTTTTATTTGGAGGGTGTCGCAATTTTTTTGGGGGGTGTCCAAATTTTTTTGGGGGGTTGTCCCAATTTTCGGGGGGCCCCCCTTTTTTTTGGGGGGGTGTTCCAATTTTTTGGGGGTGTCCCAATTTTTGGGCCCTCTCATTTTTTGGGGGGGTGCCCCAATTTTTGGGGATGCCCCAATTTTTTTTGGGGGGGTGTCCCAATTTTTTTGGGGGGTGCCCCAATTTTTTAAGGGTCCCCCCTTTTATTTGGAGGGTGTCCCAATTTTTGGGGGTCCCCTTATTTTTTTCGGGGGTGTCCCAATTTTTGGGG
>NW_020914036.1:0-1326 GCF_003984885.1 Neopelma chrysocephalum | reverse complement strand
ACATTGGGGACCCCCCTGGGGACACTGGACACCCCCCTGACCCCCCCTGGGGACACTGGGGACATCAGGGACCCCCCAGACCCCTCCTGGGGCACTGGGGACCCCCGGGACATGGGGGGGACAGGGGGGGATATGGGGGGACATGGAGGGGACACAGAAGGGGGACATGGGGGGGAGAGGGGGGACATGGGAGGGACAGAGGGACACGGGGAGGGGACAGGGGGGGAAAGGGGGGGGCAGGGGGGGGGGGGGGGGGCGGGGGGAGACGGGGAGGGGACGGGGGGGACATGGGGGGGACATGGAGGAAACAGGATGACAGGGGGGGAAAGGGGGGGACAGGGGGACATGGGAGGACATGGGGGAGACGGGGGACAGGAGGACATGGGGGGGACAGGGGGACACAGGGGGGACATGGGGGGGACAGGAGGACATGGGGGGGACAGAGGGCCACGCTGCCACCCCCCCTGTGTGTGTCCCCCCCAGAGGTGATGGTGGGCATGGGCTACACCCGAGAGGAGATCAAGGAGGCCCTGAGCACTCACAAGTACAACGAGGTGACGGCCACGTACCTGCTGCTGGGACGGAGAGGAGAGGTGAGGGGACATTGGGGACACCCAGGGACACAGGGGACACACAGAGGGACAGAGGGACATGGAGGGGACACGAGGACACCACAGGAACAGGGACAGAGGGACACACACAAGTACAACGAGGTGACAGCCACGTACCTGCTGCTGGGACGGAGAGGAGAGGTGAGGGGACATTGGGGACACTGAAGGGACATTGGGGACATGGGAGGGGACAGGGGGACACACACAGGAACAGGGACATGGGGACACGGGGGGGACACGGGGACACCACAGGAACAGGGACATGGGGACACGGCCACGTACCTGCTGCTGGGACGCAGGGGAGAGGTGAGGGGACACCCAGGGGACATTGGGGACACCCAGGGACAGGGGGACACACACAGGGACAGAGGGACACGGGGGGGACACGGGGACACCATGGAAACAGGGACATGGGGACACGGCCACGTACCTGCTGCTGGGATGCAAGGGAGAGGTGAGGGGACACTGGGGACACCCAGGGGACACTGAAGGGACATTGGGGACAACCCGAGGGTGGCAGTGGCCTGTCCCTGTCCCTGTGTGACCCCATGTGACCCTGTGTGACCCTGGGGTGACATTGGTGACCCCGTGTGACCCGTGTGACCCCGGTGACAGCCCGAGGGTGGCAGTGGCCCGTCCCTGTCCCTGTCCCTGGGGTGACCCTGTGTGACCCTGTATGACCCCATATGACCCCATATGACCCTGGTGACCCCGT
>NW_020914035.1:0-744 GCF_003984885.1 Neopelma chrysocephalum | reverse complement strand
GGGGGAGGGGCCCGGAAGCAGCTGTTGGGGGGGGAGGGGCAGCAGCTGTTGGGGGGGAACAGCTGGAAAAGGGGGGAGGGGGCGAATTCCAGAGGGAAGGGGCGTTTTTCGGGGATATTTCCCGATTATTCGTCGTTATTTGGGGTTATCGGCCGTTATTTTCCCCATTATTAGTCATTTTTTGGGGTTATTTCCCCATTATCAGTCATTATTAGCGGTTATTTCCCCATAATTAGCAGTTATTTCCCCATTATCAGTCATTATTTAGGATTATTTCCCCATTATTAGCGGTTATTTCCCCATTATCAGTCATTATTTGGCGTTATTTCCCCATAATTAGCAGTTATTTCCCCATTATCAGTCATTATTTGGGATTATTTCCCCATTATCCGTCATTATTTAGGACTATTTCCCCATTATTAACGTTTATTTCCCCATTATTAGTCATTATTTAGGATTATTTCCCCATTATTAGCAGTTATTTCCCCATTATCAGTCATTATTAGCGGTTACTTCCCCATTATTAGCGTTTATTTCCCCATTATCCGTCATTATTTGGGATTATTTCCCCGTTATTAGCGGTTATTTCCCCGTTATCAGCAATTGTTTCCCGATTATTAATCATCATTTCCCCATTATTTCCCGTTTTTAGCCGTTATTAATCATCAATACCTCAATTATCAGCCATTATTACCTCATTGGTCCCCATTATTAACCATTATTAGCCTTTATTTCCCGATTATT
>NW_020914034.1:0-325 GCF_003984885.1 Neopelma chrysocephalum | reverse complement strand
CCCCCCGGATTTTTGGGACCCTCCCTTTACCCCAAATTCGGCTCCTTTCCCCCCCCCCTTTCCTTTAGGGACGACGTTCCCAATTTTGGGCTCCCTCCTTTCCGGGGGGGGTTTTGGGGCCCGCCCCTTTTTTTGGGGACCCCCCCCGGCTCCCCCCCGGTTTTTGGGGACCCCCCCGATTTTGGGACCCCTCCCCTCGATTTTTGGGCCCCCTTTACCCCCCCAGGTCTCGGGATTCCGCCCCCCCGATTTCCCCCCGATTTTGGGCTCCCTCCTTTCCCGGGGGGGTTTTGGGGCCCGCCCCGTTTTTTGGGGACCCCCCCGG
>NW_020914033.1:0-558 GCF_003984885.1 Neopelma chrysocephalum | reverse complement strand
AGGCTACTGGGAGTGCTGGGGGGCTACTGAGTGGTTACTGGGAGCACAGGTGGATTACTGGGAGGCTACTGGGAGTGCTGGGGGGCTACTGAGTGGCACTGGGGGATTACTGGGAGGCTACTGGGAGAGCTGGGAGGCTACTGGGTGGTTACTGAGAGTGCTGGGGGATGGTCACTGGGAGTACTGGGAGGCTACTGGGAGCGTTGGGGGATTACTGGGAGCGCTGGGGGATGGTCACTGGAAGTACTGGGAGGCTACTGGGAGTGCTGGGGGATTACTGGGAGCAGTGGGGGATGGTTACTGGGAGTACTGGGAGGCTACTGGGAGCGATGGGAGGCTACTGGGAGCACTGGGGGATTACTGGGAGGCTACTGGGAGTACTGGGAGGCTACTGGGAGCGCTGGGGGAGTACTGGGAGGCTACTGGGAGCGCTGGGGGATTACTGGGAGGCTACTGGGTGGTTACTGGGAGCCCTGGGAGTGGGAACTGGGAGCTCCTGGACCACCCACGCTGATCTGACCTCGCCGGCTAATTAACGAGGGGGCGGGGCTAACGAGG
>NW_020914032.1:0-401 GCF_003984885.1 Neopelma chrysocephalum | reverse complement strand
TGCCTTCCCAGTCCCTCCCAGTGTCTCCCAATGCTCCCAGTGCCCCCAGTCTCTCCCAGTGCCCCCCCAGTGCTCCCAACCCTTCCCAGCGCCCTCCACTCCCTCCCACTGCCCTCCCAGTGCCCCCCAAATCCCTCCCAATGCCCCATAAATCCCTCCCAGTGCCTCCCAGTCCCCCACTGATCCCTCCCAATGCCTCCCACTGCCCTCCCAGTGCCCCCCATTCCCCCCCATTGCTCTCCCACTGCCCTCCCAGTCCTTCCCAGTCCCTCCCAGTGGCACCTTGCTGTCGGAGTCCCCGTGCCCATCGACGCTGAACCCGTCGTAGAAGAGGGAGAATCCCCCTCCCCCCTCGCTGTCCCAGTCGTCGCTGGGCCGGGACCCCCGGGCTGGGGGGGGGG
>NW_020914031.1:0-915 GCF_003984885.1 Neopelma chrysocephalum | reverse complement strand
CCCCACCACCGGACACGGGGACCCCCCAGGTGAGTTTGGGGGGGGGGGAGGGGAAGGGGAATCCCCCGGGGGAGGGGAGGGGGAATCCCCGGTGCCCTCCAAGCTCCGCCCCTCGGCTTCGCCGCGCCCCCCTCTGCGCCTTGGCCACGCCCCCTCTTATTGCCACATCCCCTTTGCTCCTCCCTCACCACGCCCCCTTTACCACTTCGCCACGCCTCCTTTTCCCTTTGCCACGCCCCTTTCACCCCTTGGTCACGCCCCCTCGAAGTCCTCGCTCCCGTTCATCGCTTAAGCTCCGCCTTCTCCACGCCAAGCCACGCCTCTTCCGCCTCTTTGCCACGCCCCCCGCCCTATGGCCGCGGTCTCTCCTCGACGCCCCGCCCCCTCAGCCGCTTGGCTCCGCCCACTCATCGATTCTTTCCAGCTCTTGGCCACGCCCCTTCCATTCCCGCCCTCCCATTGGTTCCAACTCGGCCACGTGACCTTCCTCCGTGCCCACGTGACCCGCGGCCATGTCGCGATCGGCGCGATCGGTTCGGTCGCTGCCGGGGGGGGTCCGGCCCGGGCCGGGGGCGGCCCCGAGACCCCTCCGGATGCTCATCCCCGCGGGGGGGGCGGTGCCGGGGCCGCCGCTCGGGCCCGTCCTGGGGCAGGTGCGGGGCTCAGGGGGGGTCCCGGGGAGGGTGGGGGACCCCGGGGGGGGTCCCGGTGCCCCCGGTGTGACCGGGACCCCCCATCCCCGATGTGACCCCCAAACCCCCTCCCCGGTCCGTTCCCAACTCGGGCCCGTCCTGGGGCAGGTGCGGGGCTTCGGGGGGTCCCGGGGGGGGGTCCCGGTGCCCCCGGTTTGACCGTGACCCCAAACCCACCCGGTGTGACCCCCAAACCCCCTCCCCGGTCCGTTCCCAGCGCGGG
>NW_020914030.1:0-616 GCF_003984885.1 Neopelma chrysocephalum | reverse complement strand
CCACCACCCACCTTCAGAACCCACCACCCACCTTCAGAACCCACCACCCACCTCCAGAACCCACCACCCACCTCCAGAATCCACCACCCACCTCCAGAACCCACCACCCACCTTCAGAACCACCACCCACCTTCAGAACCCACCACCCACCCTCAGAACCCACCACCCACCTTCAGAACCAGCTTGCAGGCGAAGTAGAAGAGGGCGACGACGCGGCCCCAGTTGAAGGTGCCGTCGGCGAACATCTCCTTGGCCACGCGGAAGAAGAGCTTTTTGGGGGCGTCGCAGCCCACCTGCTCGATCATCCTGGGGTGGGACAGCAGGGCCGGTCAGCACCTCGGGGGGTGGATGGAAAGATGGACAGCAGAGCCCCCTCCCCGTGCCCCCCGCCCACCTCTGCAGCTCCATGTTGCTGTCGAGCTCGTCTCCGATGCGCCGCAGGCACTCGCTGAGGCGTTTGGTGTCGGGGCTGCTGGGCTGGGGCTCGCCCAGCTCGGCCACGCTCAGCGCCACGGCCTGGGGGTCCCCGCAGCGCTCCACGCGGTCCCGCACGAACCTGGGGGCGGCCAGAGGGACCCCCCGGCACGATGGGCACCCGCCGGGACCCCTCTGGGTC
>NW_020914029.1:0-770 GCF_003984885.1 Neopelma chrysocephalum | reverse complement strand
GACCTGGGAGTAGGGGGGGGGTGTCCCATGAGTGACAAATGAAGTTATGGTGGGACACGGGGGGCTCGGGGGGGACAGGGGGTGACCCAGGGTGGGACACCGGAAGACCTGGGGAGGGGGGGACGGGACAGAAGATGCCCCGGGGAGGGGGGACAGAAGATGCCCCGGGGTGGGACAGGAGGCAGCTCCCATGGGGGGGAAAGGAGGGGCCCGAGAGGGGACAGGGAGGAGCCCGGGATGGGCCCGTGGGGCGGAAAACCCCCCGGGATGAGCCCGTGGGGGGGGGGCAAACCCCTCCGGGATGGGCCCGGGGCTCACATAGTAGAGGAGGTCGGTCCACCCTTCCATGGTGATGCACTGGAAGACGGTGAGCACGGAGAAGAGGATGTTGTCGAACTGGGTGATGCCGTAGTTGGGCCCTTCCCAATATTTCTTGCACTTGGTGCCGTTGGGGCAGATCCGCGCCGGCTCGTCCGTCCCGCACGGGACCTCCACCTTGATCTCATCTGGGGGGCAAGGGGGGGGCACAGACGGCGGGTCTCACCTGGCCAGACCCCCCCCGTGTCCCTCCGGACAGGTTGTCCCCGGGACCTCCCCCCCCGCCGCGTCCTCCCCCTCCCCGTTGGGGCAGATCCGGGACCTCCGCATGAATCTCGTCTGGGAGGGGGGCACAAGGGTGGGGTCTCACCTGGCTGGACCCCCCCTCTGTCCCCAGGACCCCCTCCTCGCCGTGTCCCCCCCTCCCCGCCGCAGGGCGCTGACAGAAATAG
>NW_020914028.1:0-630 GCF_003984885.1 Neopelma chrysocephalum | reverse complement strand
GAGACCCCCGGCCCCCCCTCGGCCCCCAGTGACGTCACGGCCCCTCGCATGACGTCATTCGGGCCCCCTCCTCGGACCTGCCCTGGCGGCCCCGGCCCCGCGCGCCGCCGCCCGCTCGCTTCCGGCCCGCCGCCCGCCGGAACTGACGTCACGCCGGCATGGCGGCGCCCGTCGGCGGGAGCCGCTCTGGCCGCGCGGGAGGACCTCGCCCTTCCTCCCTCGCTCACCCTTAGAGGGGGGTTTACGGCGGGCCGAGGCGGCGCGGACGCACCGGAGGAGCCTCCCCGGGGGGTGGAATTCGCGCTCCGAGCGGGGCCTGGCGGGCGGAGGAGCCGCGGGAGGACTCGTCTCTATGGTCGCCCGCGGGCGCGCACCGCGCGTGCGCCGCCCCCGCCGCCGCCTCCCATTGGTCGCCGCCGCCCCGCGCGCTCGCGAAGCGTCGGCCCCGCCCACCCCCGGCGCCGCCATCTCCTGGCGGGTCACGTGACGCGGGGCGGCCGCCGCCATTTTGTGCGGCCGCGCTCGGCGCAGGCGCGGTTGGGGCCGCTGAGGCCGCTCCGGGCGCCGCCATCTTGGGGACGGGCCCGGTTTGCCAGGACTTGGCTCCCAGTGCTCCCAGTAACGGCCCAG
>NW_020914027.1:0-626 GCF_003984885.1 Neopelma chrysocephalum | reverse complement strand
AGGGACCCCCCCACCCCAAAATAGGGACCCCCCACCCCAAACCAGCGACCCCCGGGCGTGCAGGGCACGGGCCATCCCTGGGGGGCACAAAGGGACAGGTCAGGGACCCCCCTGCCAAAATAGGGACCCCTCAAGACAGACAAGGACCCCCCACTCATGCAGGACCCTCACCACCCCTGGGAACACGGGGGGAAAATGGGGGGGACATTGAGCCCCCCAGTGCCCCCCCAGTGCTCCCAGTGCCCCCCAGTGCCCCCCATACCCAGGGCGGTGCCGTATCCGGCCGTGGCGAGGGTCCCGGTGTTGCAGTGGGTCAGGAGGGTGATGGGGCCCCCCCCCGGGACCCTCTCGAGGATGTGGCGGGCCCCGTGTTCCCCGATGCTCCGGTTGTCACTCCGGTCCTTCTCCAGGAGCCCCTCGATGTACTCGATGATGCTGGGGGGGGAAATGGGGTGTGGGACCCCCCTAGGACCCCAAACCCACCCCTAGGGGACCCCAAACCCACCCTGGGGGACCCCAAATCCATCCTGGGACCCCAAATTCAACCGGGGACCCCAAACCCATCCTGGGACCCCAAACCCACCCTGGGACCCCAAACCCACCCCTGGGGGACCCCAAATCCATCC
>NW_020914026.1:0-835 GCF_003984885.1 Neopelma chrysocephalum | reverse complement strand
GGGGGTTAGATCTCATTTTTGGGGGGTTAAATCTCATTTTGGGGGGGTTAAATCTCATCTTGGGGGAGTTATATTTTTTGGGGGGGGTTAAATTTCGTTTGCGGGGGGTCAGAACTCATTTTGGGGGGATTAAGTCCCATTTTGGGGGGGTTAAGTCTAATTTGGGGGGGTTAAGTCTAATTTGGGGGGGTTAAGTCCCGTTACAGGGGGGTCAGAGCCCACTTTGGGGGGGTTAAATCTCATTTTGGGGGGGTCAAACCCCATTTTTTTGTTTTAAACCTCATTTTGGGGGGGTTAAGCCCCATTTTTGGGGGGGTCAACCCCCATTTTTTGGTTTTAAACCCCATTTTTTGGAGCTAAACCTCATTTTGGGGGGAGTCAACCCCCCCTTTGGGTGGAGTTAAACCCTCTGGGGGGGGGTCAAACCCCATTTTGGGGGTGCTGAACCCCATTTTGGGGGGGTTTAACCCCTTTTTTGACATCACGACCCCATTTCTTGGGGGTCTTTTTGGGGGGTGCTCCCCAGTTGGGGGGGGGTCCCGTAACCATGCCCTAAATTTGGGGTTTTTTTTTCTTTTTTGGGGGGTCCCCGTGGCCTGGGGGGGGGTCGGGGGGGCGCTGTGATTTTGGGGGGGGGGCACCGGGCGCCCCGGGTTGCCCCCCGCCAAAGGCCAGGGGGGGCCCCCCCTCCCCCCGCCCCCCCCCCCACCCCCCCCCCCCCAATTGGGGCCCCCCCCCCCCTGGCGGGACCCCAACAGTCGGTGGGGAACAAAGTGCTGGCCTGGAGCGGGGTCCTCGAGTGGCAGGAGGTCAGGGGGGGGTCCTGGGGGGGGGG
>NW_020914025.1:0-533 GCF_003984885.1 Neopelma chrysocephalum | reverse complement strand
GTCACTGGAGGGTCCTGGGGGGGCTCAGAGGGGTCACTGGGGGGAGGTCACCGAGGGGGCTCAGCAATGGCACCGGGGGGGTTCCCCAGGGGTTCCTGGGGGTCTCGGGGGGGGGGTCTCACCTTGGTGGCCCCCCAGGTCTCGTTCCCGACCTCCTCAGCGAACTTCTCATCGTCCGTGATCAGGAAGTTGTCAAAGATGGTTCCGGATTTGACCTGTGGGGAGGGGGAGTCAGAGAGGGTCCCACAGCCCCCCCCAGAGGGTCCCACAGCCCCCCAAGGGGGTCCCACAGCCCCCCCAGAGGGTCCCACAGCCCCCCTAGGGCGGGCAGGCCCAGAGGGACCACCCTGAGAACACCCAGCCTGAGGTGGGGAGGGGTCTGGGGGGAACTGGGGGGAACTGGGGGGGCTCTGGGGGAAATTAGGGACACTCAGGAGCTCTGGGTTGGGGTTTGGGGGGTCTGGGGGGGTAACTTGAGAGCTCCTGGAGTGGTTGGGGGGCTCCCAAGGGGGTCTGGGGGAGTTCCTGGAGGG
>NW_020914024.1:0-337 GCF_003984885.1 Neopelma chrysocephalum | reverse complement strand
CCCGGCCCCTCAAATGCCCTCAAACCCCCTCCCGGCCCCTCAAATCCTCCCCAGATCCCCCCAAATTCCCTCCCAGCCCCCCCAATCCCCCCCAAACCCCCTCCTGGCCCCTCAAATCCCCCCCAAACCCCCTCCCAGCCCCTCAAATCCCCTCCAAACCCCCCCAAATCCCACCCGTGTCGGAGGGCGAGGCGCACGAATCCTTTCCTGCGCAGGATCTGGAGCCGGAGCCCCCCCGGGTGGGCGTCCAGGGACTCGGGGGGTCCCCCCAGGGCGATGACGGCCACGTGCCCCCCCTTTTTCTGGCTCAGGAGGTGCTCCAGGCTCGAGGCCTCCG
>NW_020914023.1:0-305 GCF_003984885.1 Neopelma chrysocephalum | reverse complement strand
GGGGGGGGGAGAAGGTGTCATGGGGGACACGAGAGTTTTGGGGGGGGACTCTGGTGTCCCAGGACCCCCCTTGAAGGGACCCGGGCTTCGGGGGACAAGGGGGGCAAAATCCCCCCACAGGTGTCCGGGGGGGCGTTGACCCGGAATTTGGGGGGGGGTCCCTAAAAAAGCTCCCCAGGGACCCCCAAAACCCCCGAAGATCCCCCAAAACTCCCCCAGAACCCCCCCACAGGTGTCCGGGGGGGAGTCCGGGGATTTGGGGGGGTTCCGGGTGAGCGGAGACCCCCTAAAAACGGGCCGGGAGT
>NW_020914022.1:0-368 GCF_003984885.1 Neopelma chrysocephalum | reverse complement strand
ACAGGAAGTGGGCGTGGCTATTGGGTGGGCGTGTTAAAGGAAATGGGCGTGGTCATTGGGGATTGGGTGTGTTACAGGAAATGGGCGTGGTCATTCGAAGGATGGGCGTGTTACAGGAAGTGGGTGTGGTCAATAGGATGGGTGTGTCACAGGAAATGGGCGTGGTTATGGAGGGGGTGGGCGTGTCACAGGAAAAGGGCGTGGTCATTAGGGTGGGCGTGTCACACGAAATGGGCGTGGCCATTGAAGGGATGGGTGTGTCACAGGAAATGGGCGTGGCCATGGTGCGAATGGGCGTGGTCATTGAGGATTGGGTGTGTCACAGGAAGTGGGCGTGGCTATTGGGTGGGCGTGTTAAAGGAAATGGG
>NW_020914021.1:0-440 GCF_003984885.1 Neopelma chrysocephalum | reverse complement strand
TCCGTCGTTTTTGTGCTATTTTGAACAAATTAAAAAGACATTTTTTTGGAGTAAAAAAAAAAAAGACATTTTTTGGGGGGAGAGGGAGGAGAAACTTTGAAAGGGGGGAGGGGAAAAACTCCCAAATCGCTGCACCCCAAAACCAGCCCTAAAACCCAAAAAAACACGTCCATGAACCCTGAAAATCCCAGCCCTGAACCCCAAAAACCCGAGCCTGAAAGCCCAAAATCAGACCCTAAAACCCCAAAAAAACACATCCAAAAAACCCTGGAAATCCCAGCCCTGCACCCCAAAAACCCGGGCCCTGAAAGCCCAAAATCAGGCCCTGAACCCCAAAACCCCCAAAATCAGAGACTGAATCCCAAAATCAGGCCTTGCACCCCAAAAATCAGGCCCTGAACCCCCAAAATCACAGCCCTGCACCCCAAAATCAGACCCTG
>NW_020914020.1:0-873 GCF_003984885.1 Neopelma chrysocephalum | reverse complement strand
CAAGTGCACACACTAAGAACATGCTAAGGACATGCTAAGAACATGTCAAAGGTGCACTCTCACACGTGTTGAGAACACGCCAAACACACGCTAAGAACATGCCAGGAACACACGAAAAGAACACACTAAGGGCACACACATCAAGGACACGCTAAGAACACACCAAGCACACACCAAGAACATGTGAAGTACACGGAACATGTCAAGCACATGCTGAGAACGTGCCGAGCACGTGCCAAGTGCTCACACTAAGAACATGCCAAGGACATGCTAAGAACATGCCAAGCACACATTAAGAACACACTAAGGACACACACATCAAGCTCATGCTAAGAACACACCAAGCACACACCAAGCACATGCCAAGCACACACTAAGAACACCCGAAGGACACATTAAGAACACACCAAGCACACACGAAGGACACACTAAGAACATGCCAAGGACACATTAAGAACACACTAAGGACACACACAGCAAGGACACATTAAGAACACACCAAGAATACGCCAAGTACATGCCAAGAACACGTGAAGCACACACCAAGGACATGCTAAGAACACACCAATGACACACCAAGCACATACTGAGCACACACCAAGCACATGCCAAGCACACATGAAGGACACATTAAGAACATGCCAAGCACACACGAAGGACACACTAAGAACATGCCAAGCACACACCAAGAACACATTAAGAACACATTAAGAACCACACATCAAGGACACATGAAGCACACACTAAGAACACGCCAAGCACACACGAAGGACATGTTAAGAACACTCCAAGCACACACAAAGGACACACGAAGGACACGTTAAGAACACGCCAAGCACACACGAAGGACATGTTAAGAACATGCCAAGGACA
>NW_020914019.1:0-321 GCF_003984885.1 Neopelma chrysocephalum | reverse complement strand
CCCCCCCCGGGACCCCCCAAAAGCCCCTCCCGGTTCGCACCGCGGTCACGTGACGCCGCCGCCGTTGCCATGGCGCCGCTTGGGCGGGGGCGTGGCCTCGCCGCACCCACGTGACCCCGGTTAAAAAGAAGGCGTGGCTTCGGCGCGGCCCCTCCCCCCGTTCCAGCCCCGCCCACCGCGGCGGGAATCAACCAATCAGAGGCCCCTAAGCCGCGCCCACTCCGCCGCTCGTCCAATCAGCGGCCGCGCCGAAGTTTTCGACCAATCGGGCGCCGCCCAAAAAAACCCAGGAGCCAATCAGCGGCCGGGGATCGTTTTTTT
>NW_020914018.1:0-623 GCF_003984885.1 Neopelma chrysocephalum | reverse complement strand
TTTTTGCCCCCCACCCACCTCTCGACGGAGCAGTGGTGGGTGCAGCCGTGGGACCCCCCCACGGCGTAGATCATGCCGTCGATGACGCCGACGCCGATGCGGTTGCGGGGGACGCTCATGGGCGCGCAGGGCGACCACCGGTCCGTCATGGGGTTGTAGCAGTCCACGGCCGCCGAGTCCGTGTTGCCCTCGGGCGAGTTGTTGCGTCCCCCCACGGCGTAGAAGAGCCCCCCCACGGCGCAGCCCCCCAGCCCCGAGCGGGGGCTCTGCAGGGCCGCCAGCCTCACCCAGGACCCCCCGAGCGGGTCGAAGGCCTCGAGGCAGCTCAGCGACTGCCGCAGGTACCCGCCGGCCGCGTAGATCAGCTGCCGGACTTTGGGGGTCCTGCCGGGGGGCATCCGGGGGGCCGGGCGGTGCAGGGCCAGGTCTCGGAAGACGCGGGCGAGGTAGCGCAGGGCGTCGTGGCCCAGGTCGTCGCGGCGCCGCAGCTGCGCCCGCAGGAAGCGCGGGGTGAGCGCGTGGCAGCGCACGGCGCGGAGCAGGGCCGGCAGGAAGGGCCCCCGAGCCGCCCGGTCCTGCTGCACCCAGGCCACGCACGCCTGGAACACCTCGGACTCGCAGCG
>NW_020914017.1:0-447 GCF_003984885.1 Neopelma chrysocephalum | reverse complement strand
TTCGGGGGGTTTGGGGGGGATTTGGGGGGTTATGGGGGGACCCCCTGCCCCAAAATCCGGGCTCAGATCAGACCCCAAAACATCACAAGGTGCCAGGTGAGATTTGGGGAAAAAAAGGGGGGATTTGGGGAAAAAAAGGGAAAAAAGGGGATTTTTTGGGGGATTTTGGGGGGGTTTGGGGGAAAAAAAAGGGAATTTTGGGGGTATTTTTGGGGGTATTTTTGTGTATTTTTGAGGTTAATTTGGTGGTTATTTTTGGGTATTTTTGGGTTATTTTTGGGTATTTTTGGGTTATTTTTGGGTATTTTGCGGTTATTTTGGTGTATTTTCACGGTTATTTTTGGTATTTTGGGTGTTATTTTTGGGGGTATTTTGGGAGTTATTTTGGGTTATTTTGGGCGTTATTTTTGGATAACTTTGGGGTTATTTTGGGGTATTTTTGGGGTT
>NW_020914016.1:0-640 GCF_003984885.1 Neopelma chrysocephalum | reverse complement strand
CCCCCCCCCTCCCCTCCGCCTCCTCCTCCTCCTCCTCCTTCCCAGGGCTCAAAGGGGGAGCCCCCACCCCCGGGCCGGGGGGCTCCAATGGCCCCACCTTCACCTACACGTTCCGGGGGGACCCCCACGCCATGTTCGCCGAGTTCTTCGACGGCCGCAACCCCTTCGACACCTTCTTCGTGCAGCGCAACGGCGACGATGACGACGGCGACGAGCCCTTCAGCACCTTCCACGTGGGGGGCTTCGGCGTCAGCTTCCCCCGCGCCCGGGGGCCCGACGGGCGCCGCCAGGACCCCCCCGTGCTCTACGACCTGCGGGTCTCCCTGGAGGAGATTTACAGCGGCTGCACCAAGAAGATGAAGATCTCCCACAAGCGCCTCGGCCCCGACGGCAAGACGGTGAGGAACGAGGACAAGATCCTGACCATCGAGGTGAAGAGGGGCTGGAAGGAGGGCACCAAGATCACCTTCCCCAAGGAGGGCGACCAGACCCCCAACAACATCCCCGCCGACGTCGTCTTCGTGCTCAAGGACAAGCCCCACGACGTGTTCCGGCGGGAGGGCTCCGACATCGTCTTCCCGGCCAGGATCAGCCTCCGAGAGGTGGGACGGGGTGGGGGGGACCTCGGGGCTGGGGGGGG
>NW_020914015.1:0-337 GCF_003984885.1 Neopelma chrysocephalum | reverse complement strand
GGGGGGGCTGTGCCCCAAGGGTTGAGGGTCCCTGGGCCGGGGGGGGTCTGTACCCAAGGGATGGGGGATCCCCAAGGGGAGGGGCACCCAGAGCTGAGGGGGGGGAGGGCTCTGTGCCCCAAACTGGGGGTCCCCAGGGAGGGTCCCTATGGCCCGGTGGGTGTGGGGTCCCCCCCGAGCGGGTGGGGCACCCCCTACCCCAACCTCCCCCTGCTCTGGGTCCCCCCCAGCCCCCTGCCTTAACCCCCCCTTTGTGTCCCCCCCCAGCCCCTCCCTAGCCCCCCCATGTTCCCTCCCCAGCCCCTGCCCTAACACCCCCCCTTTGTGTCCCCCCCAG
>NW_020914014.1:0-557 GCF_003984885.1 Neopelma chrysocephalum | reverse complement strand
GATGGGGGGCACAGAGGATGGTGGGGGGCACAGGAGGGACGGGGGGGCACAGGGGGGACAGGGGGGGCACAGGGGGGCCGGGGGTGCTCTGGGAAAGCCCGGGGGGTCCCGGGGTACTCACGGGACGCCGGGGGGGGGGGGGGGGCCCGGCCCCGGGGCCGGGGGGGCCGGGGGGGCCGCCGGGGCCCCCCCCCGGGGGCGCCCGTGCCCGGCGCCCGCCCGAGCGGCCCCGGGAGGGGCTGAGACGTGTCGCCAGCTTTTTGGGGGTGCTGCCCGGGCCCCCCCCCCCGGGCGGCCCCGCGCTGTACAGCTCCCCCTTCAGCTCGAAACCGGGCCCAGCCCCCGAGCGGGGGGGGCACGGGGGGGGTCAGCGGGGGGGACACCCCCACGGACACCCCACAGAGACCCCACAGACACCCCACAGAGACCCCACAGACACCCCCACAGACACCCCACAGAGACCCCACAGGCACCCCCACAGAGACCCCACAGACACCCCCACAGACACCCCCCGGACACCCCACGGACTGCAGGACCCTGGGGGGGCAGAGGAGGGG
>NW_020914013.1:0-336 GCF_003984885.1 Neopelma chrysocephalum | reverse complement strand
GGTCACAGGGGGTCACAGAGGTCAAGGGGGTCATGGGGGTCAAAGGGGTCACAGGGGACACCCTGGGGTCACAGGGGTCATGGGGGGTCACAGGGGTCATGGGGGTCAGAGGGTTCATGGGAGTTCACGAGGGTCACGGGGGTCAAAGGGGGTCACAGGGGTCACGAGGGGTCACGGGAGTCACAGGGGACACCCCGGGGTCACGAGGGGTCACAGGGGACACCCCGAGAGGCGTCGTCAGCCATGGGGTCAATGGGGGGGTCAGTGTGGGGTGTCCCCAAGGCCCCCGGGGGTGGGAGGGGTCACCCCGGGGCGTCACCCACCCAAAACGGAGGG
>NW_020914012.1:0-1154 GCF_003984885.1 Neopelma chrysocephalum | reverse complement strand
GGGGGGGGCGGCGGTAGCACCGCGGGGCCGGTCCCGCTGAGGGAGGGGAAGGGAGGGAGGGGGGGGGGGGGGCGGGGCCCCGGGGGCGGGACGGGGGGGGCGCGCGCGGGTCTCGCGAGAGGGCCGGGTGAGGGGTGGAGGGAGGCAGCGAGATCTCGCGAGAGCTCCCGGAAAGCAGGAGGACGAGAGCTCGCGAGAGCGCCTCCAGAAGGGACTGCGAGATCTCGCGAGAACGCCGGAACTGAGGGCGGAGCCCCCGAAATGTCGCGAGATTCTGTCGAACAATCACGTGACCCCGCGCAGGGCAATTTTCCCACGATTTCGGGTTTTTTCGTTTCTCCTTTTTTTTCAGTTTTTATTCTACAAATACAAAAAGGGGGCGGGGCCGCGGCCTCGGACACGCCTACAAAACCAGGGGCAGCCAATGGGAAGCGGCCCCGCCCCCGTCAATCAACCTGAAGACACCTGGGGGGAGATCCCGGCAGGGACCAATCAGAGGAGGCCCCGCCCCTTCCACGGCTCGGCCAATCACGGTGTCCGATGAGGGAGAAAGCCCCGCCCCTTCAGCCGCGGCTAATGGGAGGGTGGGATCCACTGTGGGCGGGGCCTGAATGCAGCTCCTCCCTCGGGGCGTGGCTTTGAACGACCACGCCCACCAGCGCAGCTGAATGTCCCTAAATGGAGATGGGCGTGGCCCCGTGGTAACCGTTGTGGGCGTGGCCAGAGTTGGCCACCCCCAATACAGGTGGTGGGCAGGGCTGGAACCACAGGGGGTGTGGTCTGATTCAAACCACGCCCATTTGGTGTGTGGCTCAGGGTGGGGCGTGGTCTGGTCTAAGGACACGCCCACAATGGGCGTGTCTAGGCTGGCACCCCAAAGAGGAAGGTGGGTGGAGTCACATCGGGAGGGGTGCGGTCACACCTGGCCCCGCCCCTCGGGTGATCCTGGTGGGCGTGGCCATGCAGGGAGGGGGTGTGGGTTGTGTTGGCCACACCCGGGGGCGGGGCCAGGTGTGACCACGCCCCCTCAGAGCAGCAGCTTCCCGTTCCGGTGGATCTTGAGGATCCGGCCCAGGCGCTGCTTGGCCGTGGCCAAACCCTTCCGGGGGCGTTTGCCTGCAAAGAGACCCAAAATCAGCCAAAATCCACCCAAA
>NW_020914011.1:0-877 GCF_003984885.1 Neopelma chrysocephalum | reverse complement strand
GCAGTGTGAGGGCACAGAGGGCTCGGGGGGCTCGGGGCAGGGTGGGGGTGGCACAGGCAGCTCGGGAACTGGGAGGGCACGGGAGATGGGGGGGCACAGGAGCTGGAGGGGCACAAAGGGCTGGGGAGGGGCTGGAGGGGCTCAGGGACCCTTGGGGGGGGCCCAGGGGGGCTGGGGGGGCGGGGGGGGGTCCCTGTCTCGCCCCCCCAACCCCCGCTGGGCCCGCAGAGGCCGCTCAGGGGGTGGCCCGGAAGCAGCGGGAGCAGGATGAGACCCCCGACACCGACGAGGTCAAGGTGAGGGGGTCCAGGGGGCACAGCACCCACCCGGGGGCACGGGGGGGTCCAGGGGGGCACAGCACCCACCCCCGGGGGTCCAGGGGGGCTCAGCACCCACCCCCGGGGACACGGGGGGGTCCAGGGCCCTGAAGGGTCTGAGGCTCTTGGGGCAGGGGGGTAATTGTGGGTTCTTGGGGCAGGTAGGATGTGCCAGAGGTGGGGGGGGTCCCCTGGGTGCTGGGGGGTGCTGGAGGGTGCTGGGGGTCCACTGGGTGCTGGAGGATGCCGGGTGGTGCTGGGACGTGTTGAGGGTCCCAGGAAGTGTTGGGGTGTGGGTGTGCAGGGGTCCCAGCAGGTTTTGGGGTCCCTGGGGGCTGTTGGGGTCCCCGGGGGGTGCCCAGGGGGTGTTGGGGTCTCTGGGGGTCCCCGGGGGCTGTTGGGGTCCTGGGGGGTGCCCAGGGGCTGTTGAGATCTCTGTGGGTGCCCGGGGGGTGTTGGGGTGCCCGGGCGGGGTCCCTAGGGGGTGTTGGGGTCCCTGGGGGCTGTTGGGGTCCCAGGGGGTGTTGGTGTCTCTGGGTGTGCTCGGGGGGGCTGTTAGG
>NW_020914010.1:0-720 GCF_003984885.1 Neopelma chrysocephalum | reverse complement strand
CCGGGATTTTGGGGCCCCTCCCGGGATTTTGGGATGGGATTTGGGCCTTTCCCCCCCCATCCCGTTGCCAGGCAACGGGAGACGCTAAAAATAACCCCCCCCGGGGGCGGTGCCCGCGGAGCCCCCCCCGGAACCGCCCCCGAAAACGCCCCCGGGGAGGGGGTGACTCAGCCCCGGACCCTAAAAACAGAACCTGCAACCTGCACCCCCCAAACGGCCCCGAAACGGCCCCAAAACGGCCCCAAAACACCCCAAAACAGCCTCAAAACCTGCACCCCAAAACCAGCCCCAAAACAGCCCCAAAGAACCCCCCAAAATCGCCCCAAAACAGCCCCAAAACCTGCACCCCCAAACAACCCCAAAACAACCCCCAAACAGCCCCGAAACCGGCTCCAAAACCGCCCCAAAAGTAGCCCCAAAACGGCCCCAAAACAGCCCCAGAAACAGGCCCAAACCAGCCTCAAAACAGCCCCAAAACTGGCCCCAAAGCAGCCCCAAAAACGGGCCCAAAACAGCCCCAAAAATGACCCCAAAACCAGCCCCAAAAATGACCCCAAAACCAGCCCCAAAACCTGCCCCCCGTGGACGCAGAGACCCCAAAATCAGCCCCTCCACAAGCAGAACCCCAAAACCAGCCCTCCATGGACACGGGCACCCCAAAACCTGCGCCCCATAACCGGCATCTCTGGGGCACAGGGACCCCAAAACCAGCCCCCCCCC
>NW_020914009.1:0-725 GCF_003984885.1 Neopelma chrysocephalum | reverse complement strand
GGGGGGGGGCGCGGGAGGCGGGCAGCGCCCTTTGGGGGGGCGGGAGGCTCCCCCCCACCCTATAATTTTTGGGGTGGTGGGACCCCCCCGATTTCCATGGGGGGGCTTTGGGTGCGCCCATAGGGGGGATTTTGGGGGCGAGGGGGGATTTGGGGGGTTTTGGGGGGGTTTGGGGGGGTTTAGGGGGGTCCCCCCTGCGTCGGGAGAGGACGGGGGGGGATTGGGGGGGTCTGAGGAGTTTGGGGGACCCCCCCCTCAGCATTTGGGGGGCCCACCCAGGAGGCCCCATCTGGCCCCACCCCCCCGGGAAATGGGGACAAGCCCCGGCGCGTCCCGGGGAGGGGCGGGGGGGGAGGGAACCCGAGGGTGCGACCCCCAAATCCCACCCCAAATATCACCTCAGAGTCCAGGCAGGGCACCCAAGGGTGCTCCCCACCAGCACCCACAATCCCACCTGAGACTCACGGCAGGGCACCCAAGGGTGCTCTCCCACCCAAGGGTGCCCCCACCCAAGGTGCCCCTAAGGGTGCCCCACCCCAGGGTGCCCAGCACCCAAGGGTGCTCCCCACCACCCAAGGGTGCCCTCAGCACCCAAGGGTGCTCTCTCACCCAAGGGTGCCCCCACCCAAGGGTGCCCCACACCCAAAGGTGCTCCCCCACCCAAGGGTGCCCCAAGGGTGCTCTCCCACCCAAGAGTGGCCCCACCCAAGGTGCCCCTAAGGGTG
>NW_020914008.1:0-615 GCF_003984885.1 Neopelma chrysocephalum | reverse complement strand
GGGCTGTGGACCCCAGGAAGCTCAGTACAGTCCCCTCGGGGGGGGTTGTGGGACCCCCCCAGGGGCTGCAGACCCTCCCCCGAGCCTCGGGACCCCCAAGACGGGGGGCTGTGGACCCCATTAAAGCCTTGGCACCCCTCGAGATGGGGAACTGTGTCCTTTTGGGGGGGGCTGAAGACCCCAAGCGAACCCTTGCGACCGACCCCCAAGGGGGGGGACTGTGCTTTGGGGGGGGTTGCAGACCCCCGTTAACCCCTCGAGACCCCCCAGGGTGGGGGCTGTGTCCTGTGGGGGTCTGCAGCCGAATAACTCCTCGTTAACCCCATGCGACTTTAATTACCCCCTCGGGCCCCCCTTGGGACCCTCATTACCCCCTCAGGACCCCCAAATTCCCCCTCCCGGTTTTTCCGTCTCCGCGCGGGACTCGAACCCGCGGCCCCTGGATCTGCGGGGGGGGGGGTTGTCGGGAGCGACTGCGCCTGCGCGGGCGACCCGCCGGGCGGAAGTGACGTCAGGGGGGACGCGCGGCGGGGAGGCCGCGGCGGCGGCGGCGATGGCGGAGGAGGGGAAGGGGGGCGGGTACAGCGGTGAGAGCGCCCGGAGGGCTCGGGGGGG
>NW_020914007.1:0-872 GCF_003984885.1 Neopelma chrysocephalum | reverse complement strand
CGGTGGCGGGCGCTGTCCCCGCCGGGCCGGGCCGCCTGGTCCCGCTGCCATCCCCCGCTGAGGCGCCGAGTCCGGGCACTGCGGCGGGGCTGCTGCGCCGGGGCCGCCGGGGGACGGGGCGGGGCGCCGCCGCGGCCGTCACAGGGTTAATCGCGGCGAAGCCGCGGCGTGGGGCGGTCTCCCCGCCGCGCCTCCCGCCCCGCGGCCGCCCCCGCCCGCCCCTCGCTCCGCCGCCGCACCTGCCCGCGGCCCCGCAGCCAACTTTCCCTGCCTGTTGCGCGCACCGAGCATCGCGCCCGGCGGCCGCGGCGATGAGCGTCGCGGGGCAGCGCCGAGGGTAGGCGGCCCGCGGGGTCGGGCCGGGACCACCGCCGCCGCAGCTCCGCGCACCCGCCGCGCTTTCCTCCGCCGCCGCTGCCGCGCTCGCTGGCCATGGAGGTGCAGCTGGGGGTCGGCCGCGTCTACCCGCGGCCGGGCGGCAGGACCTTCCGCGGGGCTTTTCAGAGCTTCTTTCAGAGCGTCTGCGAGGCTTTCCAGCCGCCGCGGGAGGAACCGGGCGCGGGGCAGCCGCCGTCGAGCGCGCCCTGCCCGCCGAGCCCCCGTCCGCCGCCGGGCTCCCCCGCCTGCCTGCCGCCCCCCGAGCCCCGCACCGCCGGGAAGGCGCTGCCGGCCGCCGGCCCCGCCATGGGCTCGTCCTTCCCCTGCGCCGGCGAACTGAGGGAGCTGCTGGGCGAAGCGGGATCGATGCCGCTGTTGCCGCCGCCCGAGGCCGAGCCGGCGGACAAGGACGACCCGCTGGGCGACAGCGCCCGGCAGCTGTGCCGCGCCGTGTCCGCCTCCATGGGGCTGGCGCTGGAGGCGCTGGAGGCTCC
>NW_020914006.1:0-345 GCF_003984885.1 Neopelma chrysocephalum | reverse complement strand
CCCCTCTAATCCCCCCCAACTCCCCCCCAAACCCCCTCTAATCCCCCCAAATCCCCCCTCACCGGCCTCCAGGACATCTCTGGCTCCCTCAGGCTCCAGGGCCAGGTTGGCCAAGGCTCGGGCCGCTCGATTTTGGACACTCTCGGGGACAGGGGACAGGGCCAGCAGGGCCACTGCGGGTCAAAGGTCACGGTCAGGGGTCAAAGGGACAGGGGACAGGGCCAGAGACCCCCCTGGGGGGAAATGGGATAGTCCAGAACCCCCCCCCAGAATGGGACAGTCCAGAGAACCCCAAGGGGGGGAATAAGAAGGTCTGGACTGTCCCATTCCTGGTCTGGGGGGGGG
>NW_020914005.1:0-326 GCF_003984885.1 Neopelma chrysocephalum | reverse complement strand
GGGGGGGTTTGAGGGGGCCTTGGGGGGTGTTTAGGAGGGGGTTGGGGAGGTTTAGGGGGGTCCCAGAGGGTCTGGGGGTGGTTGGGGGGGGGAGGGATGAGGGGAGGGGTCTGGGGGGGTTCGAGGGGGGAGGGAGCGTTTAGGGGGGTCTGGGGGAAGAGGGGGAGTTGCAGGACCCGGGGGAGGGGCGGGTGCAAAGGGGGCGGGGCCAGGGCCTCTTCCGTAGCCAATCAGAGGCTCCTGCAGGCACTTGGTGGGCGTGGCCCGGGCGTGGCTCCACCCCCCGCCGAGGTGGAGGTCACGTGGCAGGAGATCCTGGCCCTGAG
>NW_020914004.1:0-707 GCF_003984885.1 Neopelma chrysocephalum | reverse complement strand
GCTCTGGTGTGTGTGGGGTGGGGTGGGGGGCGCGGGGACACCGGTGGCACCTTAGTGTCCCCAGGTGTCCCAGGTGACTCGAGCTCCCTTGTGGTCAGTGTCCACCTGCTGGGGCTCGGCCTTGGGGTGGGGACATTGCTCGGGTGACACCGGTCAGCCCCTGGTTTCATGTCACCCTTTGTCACCTCATGTCACCCATTGCACTGGGGCCACTCAGGGCAATTCTGGCCATGTGCCACCCCCTGAGGTCACTGCTGAGCCGGGGCCGGGCAACCTGCAGGCCACTGTGGCCGGGTGTGGGATGACGTCATGGCCTGTGGTGACCTCACAGCACATGGCCGGGGGGCCGGTGACGTCACGGGGCTGCCCCGGCACCGCAGCCGAGCCGCACCGAAACACCGGGAGGATGACACGGGGCATGACGTCACGCGCTGCGGCCGGTGACGTCACGACAGAGGGGGCGGGCGGCGCCTCGCCCCACCCTCGGTCCCGAATCAGGCGAACGCGGCGGCCACCTATAGCCCGCGGCCCCCGCCGCCTCATTTGCCTGTCCCCGCCCCGCGGCGCGCGGCGCGGCCAATAGCGAGCGGCTCTGCCACGAGGGGGGCGGGGCTATGCTAATGACCAGCGCCGCGCCGCGCCCCGCCCGCGCGCTGAGGACCCCCGGCCGCCGCCGCCGCTCCGGCCCCGCTCCCGCCCCGCTCCCG
>NW_020914003.1:0-491 GCF_003984885.1 Neopelma chrysocephalum | reverse complement strand
CCAAATCCCCCCAATTTGCCCCAAAGTCCCCTAAATCCCCCCAAATCCCCCCCGATTTTCCCCAAACCCCCAATTCTCCCCCAAATCCCCCCTTAACTCCCCCCAAATCCCCAAATTTCTCCCAAATTTCTCTCCCCCTTTTAGGCCTCCCGGACCTTCCTCCTCCTCTTCCTCCTCCTCCTCCTCCTCCTCGTGCAGCCCCCCCCTGTGTCCCCCCACTGCCGCCGGGCCGTGGGTCCCTCCTGCTCGGGGGTCCCTTTTCCCCCCGGCCCCCAACCTTTGGGGTGGGGGGTGGACGCCACCACCCTGCGCCCGGCGGGGGGGAGGGTCCTCATCCTCCACGGGGGGGACCAAAAAGGGTCCGGGGGGGACCAAAAAGGGTCCGGGGGGGACCAAAAAGGGTCCGGGGGTGACAAAGAGGGGTCGGGGTCGTGTTTGTTGTGCCCCGACGATTTGAGGGGGGGTCTCCCCCGCCGGTTGCCCCCCGGGGT
>NW_020914002.1:0-627 GCF_003984885.1 Neopelma chrysocephalum | reverse complement strand
CCCCCCATGTGCCCCCATGTCCCCTCACGTCCCTCATGTCCCCCCCGTTCCCCAGTGTCACTCATGTCCCCCCATATCACTCGTGTCCCCCCATGTCCCCCATGTTCCCCCCGTGTCCCCCCATGTCCCCCCCGTGTCCCTCCGTGTCCCCCCACGTCCCCCGTGTCCCCCCAGCCCTGCCCTCGGTCCGCCCGCCCGCCAGGGGGCGCGCTGCGTCGGGGGCGGAGCCAGGAGGCGTGTCCCTGTTTGGGTGGGCGGGTCCCGGTGGGCGTGTCCCGGTCCCGGTGGGCGTGCCCTGTTCCCTCTCCCGGTTCCCTGTCCCGGTGCCATGGGCGGTACCGGGGGTGTGTTCCCGGTGCCTGTCCCGGTGGGCAGTGCCCGGGGTGTGTCCCGGTGCCATGGGCGGTACCGGGGGTGTGTTCCCGTCCCGGAGGGCAGTACCAGGGATGTGTCCCGGTGCCATGGGCGGTACCGGGGGCGGTTCCCGGTGCCATGGGCCGTACCAGGGGCGGTTCCCGGTGCCATGGGCGGTCCCGGGGGTGTTTCCCTATTCCGGTGGGCGGTACCGGGGCTGTGTCCCGGTGCCATGGGCGGTCCCGGGTGTGTCCCCGTCCCGGTGGGCGGTAC
>NW_020914001.1:0-744 GCF_003984885.1 Neopelma chrysocephalum | reverse complement strand
CCCGGCGTGCACCGCGGGGGCCGCTCCGCCACACCTCCCGGCGTGCAACGCGCGGCTCCTCCGCCACACCTCCCGGCGTGCACCGCGCGGCCGCTCCGCCGCACCTCCCGGCGTGCACCGCGCGCGGCGCGGGGCGGGGCTTTCGAGGACAGCGCTGGGCGTGCCCGGGTGGGCGGCGCTGATTGGCTGAGCGCGCCCCCCGTTTCCCGGCGTGCCCCGCGCGGCCCCGGAAGCGGGTCCCGGCGGGGATTCCCCGGCCCGCGATGGCGGCGGCGGCCTGAGGCGGCCCCGGCCCGAGGCGGCCCCGGCGATGGCGGCCTGAGGCGGCCCCGGCGATGGCGGCCGCTGCCCCCGCGGCCCCGCCGGCCCCCGGCGAGGCTAAGCGGCCCGAGGGCGATGAGTGGTGCGACAGCGGGCTGGGCTCGCTGGGCGAGGGACCGCTGGGGCAGCCGCTGCCCGACAGCCCCGGCCCGGAGCCCCCCGAGCCCCCCGCGGACCCCTCGGACTGGCTGCGGCACGTCCTGAGCTTCGTCACCGAGGACGGCGACACGTGAGTGCTGGGCAGGGGCGGGGAGAGGGGGGGGCACGGAACACCCCCAGCCCCGGGGTTGGGGGTCCAGGCCCTTGGAGGGGGGCGCTGACAGGGGGTCCTGCCCTGCGATCCCCCCAGGGATCTCTTTGGCCCCCCCGGGGGTTCCCCTCAATCCCCGTCCCCCCATCCCTGCCTTTTGGGGAGCCCCCCCC
>NW_020914000.1:0-460 GCF_003984885.1 Neopelma chrysocephalum | reverse complement strand
CCCCCCAAGAGGCCCCGTGCCCCGCACCCCGCTGTCCCGGCTCCCAGTCGCTCCCAGTCACTCCCAGTAATTCCCAGTCGCTCCCAGTCTCTTCCGGGTCCGGCGGTCGCTGTCAACACCGCCGCGCTTTACGGCGCCGCCGTCGCAAAAAAAAAGCCGCGCCGCGGCCGCGTCTCGCTTTACGACGCGAGTGTGGGTGAAAAGAACTACAACTCCCGGCGTGCCCCGCGCGGGGAAAGGAGGAAACTACAACTCCCGTCGTGCTCCGCGCGCGGGGAGGAAAAAAGGCGGGAAAATCGTGAGGGGAGGGAGGTGGGGAGGGCGCCCCCTGGCGGGCGGAGCGAGGCGCGGGTTTTGGGTGACATTTTTTGGGGAAAAATGGGGGGAAATCGGGGGAAAACTCGCGGTTGTCGCCTCGGGCCGGGAGGGTTTGGGGCTTCCCGGCGCGGGGGCGGCTCTG
>NW_020913999.1:0-876 GCF_003984885.1 Neopelma chrysocephalum | reverse complement strand
CCCCCCCAGGAGCCCCCCCAGGACCCCCCCGAGGGGGAGCGACGGCACCGAGGGGACGGAGCCGAGAGCGAGGGGGGGAACCACAGCCCCGGGGGGGGAAACACAGGTACCGGGGCAATTTGGGGGGATTTGGGGCGGTTTTGGGTTAATTTGGGGCTCGTTTTTGGGTCGGATTTGGGGCCCATTTTTGGGTTAATTTGGGTGGGATTTGGGGCTCGTTTTTGGGGTAATTTGGGGCTCATTTTTGGGGTCATTTGGGGCTCGTTTTTGGCGTCATTTGGGACTCATTTTTGGGTGAATTTGGGTCGGATTTGGGGCTCGTTTTTTGGTCAATTTGGGTCAGATTTGGGGCTCATTTTTGGGTTGGGCTGGGGGCTCCTTTTTGGGTGAATTTGGGTCAGATTTGGGGCTCGGTTTCGGGTTAATTTGGGTTGGATTTGGGGCTGATTTTTGGGTCAGTTTGGGTTGGATTTGGGACTCATTTTCGGGTTCATTTGGGTCAGATTTGAGGCTCATTTTTGGGTCAGTTTGGGTCAGATTTGGGGCTGATGTTTGGGTTCATTTGGGGCTCATTTTTGGGTTCTATTTGGGGCTGATTTTTGGGTCAATTTGGGTTGGATTTGGGGCTCATTTTTGAATTTAATTTGAATTTGGGGCTCAGTTTTGGGTCAATTTGGGGTGGATTTGGGGCTGATTTTTGGGTTCATTTGTGTCAGATTTGGGTTCATTTTTGGGTTCATTTGGGTCACATTTTTGGGGGTCACGGGGGGGAGTTTGGGGGGGTCTCAATGTGTATTTTGATGTGTAATTATCCCCCCCCTCCCCAAAATCTCCGTGTCCCTCCAGGGGTTTCCCCCGACGGTCCCTGGGGGGGGG
>NW_020913998.1:0-664 GCF_003984885.1 Neopelma chrysocephalum | reverse complement strand
GAGGCACTGCAAAACAATAACAGGGCTAAATAAGATTACCAGAAGCCAAATCAATTACCTGGTTTGCACACTGCTTTTTTCTAGTCAGCTCCATCTTGGCAATTTCTTCATCGGGATCCTGTAAGAACTACAAAAAGCAGTATATAATTTCCGGAGCACAAACTGCGGGACCAGCAGCTGTTGGTCCCCCAGGGGCACATCCCCGCACCCCCAGCGCGGCGCATGGCCCCGCACCCCAACAAAAGGCGGCGAGGGCCCGGGCGCAGCCATGGCCCGCACTCACCGTGGCCATATCAGCTTTTCTCTTGCGGGCTCGCATGGCCCCGTCCCCGCCGCCGTCCGCCCTGGCGGGGCCCTTCTCCTCCGCGCGGTCACTGCCGAGAGAGGGGGAGCTGAGCGGCCGCGGAATCCTCGCGGGGGTGCCCGCGGGGCGCTCGGCCCGCAGGGCCCGGCCCGGCACACTCACCTCTGCCGGCGCATGGTGCCCTCCGGGCCCGGCCGGGGCGGGACGCGGCGCCCACAAAGGGCGGCGGAGGCGCGGAACGGGCCGGCCCCGCCGGCTCCCCCCGCCCGCCCGCGCTGCGCTCACTCACCGCCGCGTCGGCCCCTTTCCCGGCCGGAGGAAGCGGGTGCGTCGGCGGGTGGTCGGCGGGTGCGGGGGGGG
>NW_020913997.1:0-964 GCF_003984885.1 Neopelma chrysocephalum | reverse complement strand
TGGGAGGGAATTGGGTGGGAATGGGAGTGGGAATTGGGGGGGGAATTTGGGTGGGAATGGGAGTGGGAATTGAGTGGGAATGGGGGTAGGAATGGGGTGGGATTGGGGTTGGAACTGGGTGGGAATTGGGTGGGAATTGAGTGGGAATTGGGGATGGGAACTGGGGAGAATGGGAGTGGGAATTGGGTGGGAATTGGGGGTGGGAATTGGGGGGAATCGGGAGGGAATTGAGTGGGAATTCTCTGGGAATGGGGTTGGGAATTGGGTGGGAACTGGGGACCCTCATGAGGATTTTGGGAGGGTCTAACCTTCAGATTCCCCCCTTCTCTCCCCCCAATCCCAGATCCCTCCCGACATTCCCGAGCCTCAACCTCCTGCTCTTCGAGCGGGATCGGCTGGAAAAGAAGGTCAGGGGAGCAATTTTTGGGGGATCTTTCCCCAATTTTTGGGGGTCTCTCCTCCCCTGACCCCCCAATTTTTGTCTGTGCCCCCCCAGTTGGTGTCTTTGGGCCGGGGGGCTCAGGGGGTTCCTCCCGAGCTCCGACAGCAGCACCAGGAGCTGCTCCGGCGGATCCAGGGGCTCCGGGCGCGGATCCAGGGGGGGGACCCCCAATTCCGACGGGGTAAGTCCAGGTTTTCCCTCTTTGTCCTGCTTTGTTCCTGGTGTATCCTGGTTATCCTGGTTTGTCCCGGTTTATCCCAGTTTTTCTCCTGTTTTTTCACTTTTTTTCCCAGTTTTTTTTCCCTTTTTTTTTCCCCAATTTATCCCTGTTTTTATCCCCTTTTCCTTCCCAGTTTATGCCAGTTTTTATTCCTGGTCTATCCTGTTTTTTTCCCTGGTTTATCCCGGTTTTTATCCTGGTTTTTCCCCATTTTTATCCCCATTTATCCCAGTTTTTACTCCACTTTGTCCTGTTTTTTTCCCCAGTTTATCCTAGTTTTTATCTCACTTTTTTTCCCCCTC
>NW_020913996.1:0-403 GCF_003984885.1 Neopelma chrysocephalum | reverse complement strand
GACATTTGGGGACATTTGGGGACTCTTGGGAACAACTTGGGGACACTTGCGGACATTTTGGGATCACTTTAGGGACACTTCGGGACCATTTGGGGACTCCTGGGAACACCTTGGGGACATTTGGGGACATTGAGGACATTGAGGTAACGTTTGGGGACACTCTGAAGACATTTGGGGACATTTGGAGACCCATTGGGGACACACTGGGAACACTGAGGGGATCTTGGGGATGTCCTGGGGACATCTGGGGACATCTGGGGACATTGAGGTGACATTTGGGGACATTTGGTGACACTTTGAGGGCATTTGGGGTCATTGGTGACACTTTCGGGACATTTTGGGGACACTCTGAAGACATTTCGGGGACACAAAGGTGACATTTGGGGACACGTTGGGGACATCG
>NW_020913995.1:0-1560 GCF_003984885.1 Neopelma chrysocephalum | reverse complement strand
GGGGGGGGGATCACCCCAAAAAGGGGGGGATCACTCCAAAAAGGGGGAAAATCACCCCAAAAAGGAGGAGAATCATCCCAAAAAGGGGGAGATCACTCCAAAAAAACCCAAGAGAATCACCCCCAAAAAGGATAAAACCACCCCCCAAAAGGGAAAGAAACCCTGAAAAGTGGGAGAATCACCCCAAAACAGAGGGGGAATCACCCCAAAAAGGGGGGAAATCACCCCAAAAAGGGGGAAAATCACCCCAAAAAGGGGGGGATCACTATAAAAAAAATCCAGAAAATCACCCCCAAAAAGGATAAAACCAGCCCCAAAAAGGACAAAACCACCCCCAAAAAGGGAAGGAAACCCTGAAAAGTGGGAGATTCACCCCAAAACAGAGGGGAAATCACCCCAAAAAGAGGGGAATCACCCAAAAAAGAGGGGAATCACCCAAAAAAGAGGGGAATCACCCAAAAAAACCCAAGAAAATCACCCCCAAAAAGGATAAAACCACCCCCAGAAAGAGAAGGAAACCCTGAAAAGTGGGAGAAACACCCCAAAACAGAGGGGAAATCATCCCAAAAAGGGGGAAAATCACCCCAAAACGGGGTGATTCTCCCAAAGAGGGAGAATCACTCCAAAAAAACCAAGAGAATCACTCCCAAAAAGGATAAAAACACCTCCAAAAAGGGAAAAAAACCTGAAAAGTGGGAGAATCACCCCAAAAAGGGGAGAATCAGCCCAAAAAGGGGGAGAATCACTTCAAAAAGGGGGGGATCACTCCAAAAAAACCAAGAGAATCACCCCTAAAAAGGATAAAACTACCCCCAAAAAGGATAAAAACACCCCCAAAAAGGGATGAAAACCCTGAAAAGTGGGAGATTCACCCCAAAACAGAGGGGGAATCACCCCAAAAAGGGGAGGGATCACTCCAAAAAGGGGGAAAATCACCCCAAAAAGGGATCATTCCAAAAAGAGGGAGAATCACTCCAAAAAACCCAAGAGAATCACCCCCAAAAAGGATAAAACCACCCCCAGAAAGGGAAGGAAACCCTGAAAAGTGCGAGAATCACCCCAAAACAGAGGGGGAATCACCCCAAAAAGGGGAGGAATCACCCCAAAAAGGGGGGGATCACCCCAAAAAGGGGGGATCACTATAAAAAAAATCCAGAAAATCACCCCCAAAAAGGATAAAACCACACCCAGAAAGGATAAAACCACCCCCAAAAAGGGAAGGAAACCCTGAAAAGTGGGAGATTCACCCCAAAACAGAGGGGAAATCACTCCAAAAAGAGGGAAGAAATGCTGAAAAGGGGGGAATCACTCCAAAAAGGGGGGGATAACTCCAAAAAAATCAAGAGAATCACCCCAAAAAGGATAAAACCACCCCCAAAAAGGGAAGGAAACCTGAAAAGTGGGAGAATCACCCCAAAACAGAGGGGAAATCACCCCAAAAAGAGGAGGAATCACCCCAAAAGGGGAAGGGATCATTCCAAAAAGAGGGAGAATCACTCCAAAAAAACCAAGAGAATCACCCCAAAAAGGATAAAACCACCCCCAGAAAGGGAAGGAAAC
>NW_020913994.1:0-359 GCF_003984885.1 Neopelma chrysocephalum | reverse complement strand
GGGGGGGATGGAGGGGATGGATGGAGGGGATGGAGGGGATGGATGGGGGGGATGGAGGCTGGCACGGGGTGGGGGGACACTGGGACGGGACACGGGGACTCCCCCAGCCCATGGGGACACTGGGTGGCACCGTCAGGACACGGGGTGTCCTGGGTGCTGCTGGTGGGGACACAGGGACCCTCGGCCGTGTGGGGACCCCCTGGTGCCAGGGGTGGGTCACGGGGTGCCCCCGTGTCACTGGTGTCCCCCAAGTGCCACCCCCACCCAGCCCCCGAGGCGGTGCTGGGGGGACAGGGCCACCAGCAGCCCCGGGGCCACCCCTGTGCCACCACCCTCGTGCCACCACCCTCGTGCCACCA
>NW_020913993.1:0-434 GCF_003984885.1 Neopelma chrysocephalum | reverse complement strand
TTGGGGACCCCAGGGGACACTGGGGGGGCATTGGGGGATTTTGGGGACCCCAGGGGACACTGAGGGGGCACAGGGACCTCAGGGGGGTGTTGGGGACCCCAAGGGAACACTGAGGGGGCACAGGGACCCCAAGGGGGGTGTTGGGGACCTCAGGGGACATTGGAGGAGACACGGGGACCCCAAGGGAGGTATTGGGGACCCCAAAAGACCCTGGAGACATGGGGGGGCTTTGGGGACCCCAGAGAACACTGGGGAGACACTGGGGACCCCAGGAGGGTGTTGGGGACCCCAAGGAGACACTGGGGACCCCAAGGGGCCCCTGGGGGGTCAGTGGGGGGTTCCCACTCACGGCACTGGGATGGGGGAACTCGAAGCGCACGAAGGTGTCCAGGTCACCCACAGCCACTCCTGGAATGGGAATGGGAATGGGGGGG
>NW_020913992.1:0-853 GCF_003984885.1 Neopelma chrysocephalum | reverse complement strand
GCCGCACACCTCGAGGGAACAAACCCACCTGAGGTCAGGGGATGGGGTTTGGGGGGGTTTGGGGGATGGGGAGGGTCCTGGGGGTGATGGGAGGGGGTTTGGGGGTGATGGGAGGGGGTTAGGGGGGATTTGGAGTGATGGAAGGGGGTCTGGGGGGAATGGGAGGGGATTAGGGGGGATTTAGGGTGATGGGAGGGGTTTTGGGGGAGGTTTAGGGGGGATTTGGGATGATGGGGAGGGTCCTGGGGGTGACGGGAGGGACACTGGGGTGGTACTGGGGTGGCAGTGGTGACCCTGGGGGTGCCATGGGGGTGCCCCAATGATTTTTAGGGGTCCCCAGGAGGCCCCCCCAGAGGTGTCAGAGCTGGAGAAGCGCCGGCATTGGGGACACTGGGGGGACACTGGGGTGGCACTGGGGACACTGGGGTGACACTGGTGACCCTGGGCGTACCATGGGGACACTGGTGACCCTGTGGGGTTTTTTGGGGTTCCCCAGGAGGCCCCCCCGGAGGTGTCTGGGGTGGCACTGGGGTGACACTGGTGACCCTGGGGACACTGTGGGTTCTCTGGTGACCCTGGGTGTGCCATGGGGACACTGGTGACCCTGTGGGGTTTTTGGGGTTCCCCAGGAGGTCCCCCCCGAGGTGTCAGAGCTGGAGAAGCGCCGTCAGTCAGCCCGGGAGAGCCGCCGGTGCCTCCCCATCTTCCCGTTCCGGGATGAACTGGTGGCGGCCGTGGCCCAGCACCAGATCCTGGTCATCGAGGGAGAGACCGGCTCGGGCAAGACCACCCAGATCCCCCAGTACCTGCACGAGGAGGTGATTTTGGGGGTCCTGGGGGGATTTGGGGGGGG